>NC_136500.1:69001851-69051851 GCF_053919585.1 Euprymna scolopes | reverse complement strand
TGTCCTTCACCTGGCAAATTCCATTTTTTTTTAAATTTTCACACTTTTGCACCGATTTTCCCTAGCTAAAACCCAAAGAAAAAGTTTCGAATACCCTATATATTAATTTTCATATATGTAGACCAGAAAATTGCAGAGGATTAAATCTTTTAAGCAAATATGTATATGCATATATATATATATATATATATATATATATATATATATATATATATATATATATATATCCAGAACAAAAAGAAAACTGAATTTCTCCTCTTTCGCATGTGATATATGACCGTCTTCCTGTACATCCTCGCCTAGAAATCCTGATGTTGTCCCCTGAAATAGGGACGAAACGTTGATTTTATTTTTGTTTTCACTCTTTTAGGTTTGTCCTTTTTATTCACATATATATGTGTATGTATATATATATATATATATATATATATATATATATATATATATATATATAGAGAGAGAGAGAGAGAGAGAGAGAGAGAAATGTAATAGTTTAATAAAGTTGATCACTCCATAAGAAAATCGAAAAAAAGTAATAGGGAATTAATTAAAATGAATGTTTAAAAGAATATGCAAATTAGCTAGATCTTTTGCTAGTGAATGCAATTCCACGACTAATATATATAAAAAATAAATAAATTAATAAAAAAAAAAATAAATAAAAATAAAAAAATAAATAAATAAAAATAAAAAAATGTATTTTCTTTTTAAATAAATAGAAAAGAGGCTTGCCTTTTTTCTGTTGTTCTTGGCCTTCGGGCCGGGATCAAAGTGTAGTATCTGTTCTGCAGATGCTGCACTTAAGATAATTTGTACCAGTCAATGGAGGGGAAATCCTCTATACTGGGACAATTATTATCTTTGGTAACCATTTTTGCCTACTTTTAGGGGAGCTGGTTTTTACCCCACATTAAAAACGGCCTTGTGCCTAATTTGCTTTGGTGGGGAAGCAAATAAATACATAAATAGAAAAGAGGGTTGCCTTGTTTTCTGTTGTTCCTGGTTGGGTATTTGTCCCTCGGGCACGATCAAAGTGTAGTATCTGTTCCGGCAGATACTGCAAGTAAAGACCATATGTGGGGCGACCCCACATATAAGACCTTGGTCAATGTAGGGGCAACCGTCCATACCAATTGTCACTATCCAGCTCCCTACTCTCCGGGGAGTTTGTCCCCATTTCCCCTTCACTCCTCACAATAAAAATCGGCCTTGTGCCTAATTTGCTCGGTGGGGGAGCAAATAAATACATTTTCTGTTGTTCCTGGCCTTCGGGCCGTGATCAAAGTGTAGTATCTGTTCCGGCAGATACTGCAAGCAAAGACCATATGCGGGGGCAACCTCACATATAAGACCTTGGTCAATGTAGGGGCAACCCTTTATACCAATTGTCACTATCCAACTCCTCTACTCCCCGGGTAGTTGGTCCCCATTTCCCCTTCACACCTCACATTTAAAATCGGCCTTTTGCCTAATTTGCTCGGTTGGAAAGCAAATAAATACCCTGTTGTTCTCGGCCTTCGGGCCGGGATTCAAAGCGTTGTATCTGTTGCGGCAGATACTAGAAGCAAAGGCCAAATGTGGGGTTCTCCCACATATAAGACCTTGGTCAATGTAGGGGCAACCCTTCATACCAATTGTCACTATCCAGCTCCATTACTCCCCGGGGATTTGGTCCCTATTTCCCTTTCACTCTTCACATTCAAAGCGGCCTTGTGCCTAATTTGCGCGGTGGTGGAGCAAATAAATACCCTGTTTTTCTTGGCCTTCAGGCTGGGATCAAAGTGTAGTATCTGTTCTGCAGATGCTTCACTTAAGGTAATTTATCCCAGTCAATGGAGGGAAAGACCCTCTATGCTGGGACAATTACTATTTTTGGACCCAACTAGAGTGCTCCTTTTCCCATTTTTTTTCGGGGAGCTGGTATAACCCTACTTAAAAAACGACCTCGTGTCACATTTTGCTTTGGTGGGAAAGCAAATAAATACTACTAGAAAATAGTTTTTTTTTTAATATGAATATCAATACACACAAAAGAAAAACGAATTTATAGGAGTACAGATGTAGATAAGAGTATAGATTTTATCCAATATATAATAATCATTGCAAAGTAATAAAAATATAAGTTGTGTTGGCTGCCAAAGGCTAGAACAAAACCAAGACGATTAGCGCTCCAGACTTAGTCATTCTTTAGGGCTACGGGATCGTTAGCGTTTAAACCATCAACATATGGTAAGAATTTGTTTAAAATTAAGTGACTTTGAGCTATGAATGTCTATTGCGCATGAGCAGGCGTAACAATTTATTAGAATTACTCCTGTCAAGGTCCCTGTTTTTTTAATTTTAATTTTGTTTTATTAACAATTATATTTACAGATTAAATAGAAAATCGCAATTATATTAATTTGTTTTTATTGCGGACTATTATTCTCATCTTTATTAGTTGTTGTTTCACGACGTTTCGGTCAACTATTCCTGTGGCCTTCGTCAGGTGGTAACCGCGACCGATAGGAATAATGAATTCCAATTACAATCTATATATATATATATATATATATATATATATATATATATATATATATATATATATAAAAGCGAAAATGTGTGTATGTATGTATGTATGTTCGCTTTTTGTGCATGTCTCCAAAAGGCTTTTTTCAGAGAACAAATCGGTCGCCTCACAACTTCTTAAAATTTTTTATATCACGTTTAAATTATAATATCTACGACTTAACAACGGTAGTCGCCTCTCTATTTAATTTGCCCGACTTTGAAACGTTAAATATTCGACATTTTCGTATCGGCACGTGTTACTTTCGTTTTTCGGCATAAAAAAAGCGAAACTCGATTCGAATACCTGGCCCACGGCCAGTGGTCTCTAAAAAGCGATTTAACGTTTGGTCAATGTCGGCTAATCATCATATCAGACGGTTGCTTTCATTTCGAGACGAGACAATCCCTCTAATAAACAGGGATCTGGGTCTCTCCAAAGTTAGGTAAAAACAAACAAACCGGGTTATTGACCTCATTAAAAACTGTCCCGCAGAAAATGTTAACTGCTGAATAGCTATTACTTACGATCGTCGCATGTGCATTAAGCTTTTCGTATAAAAAAGAAGCCAACAGACTCGCGGTAAATAAAACACTGTCACGCACTCAAAGTACACGTCAATAACTCGTCAAAAACGGGCAACTGTTTTTTTAATTCACACTTTAATATTTTCCAACTGCGCGTTAAGGCTTCTTTTTTTTTTAAACAACCAACGATTTTTCTTTTTATTTACCCCAAAACACACACACCTACAAACACCGGGGCAACGCCGGGTACCCCCGCTAGTAATATATAAAATCGAAAGTATTCCACATGTATGTATTCTCTATATAACTAGTTTCATGCCTGCAGATCAAACATTCAGATAGGAGTTTAGTAGAGATATTTCGCACACCAATAGGAATTATAAGGATTTATATATACAAAATATATACTGTGTGCTAAAACATTTTCATTCTGCATTCTAATTATGCACAATGTAGACACCATGCATAAAAAAGAATAACACTTATCAGTTAAATGAAACCAATCCTCTACTAAGAAACTTTAAACTATGAATAATTAATTAATGAACGCCCGTTTTTCAAAGGAAGATGAAAACTAGTTTGCGTTCATGATGCCGCTCGCATATCTATGGCTGTGTAAATTCTTTTTGATATTTTTTTTTTCAAATAGAAACAGAAGTATGTTAATATTGAAGTCAGCATAAGAAAAATATCAATTCTGTAGGGATATAGATACGGGCGCACACAAAACACACACACACACGCGCACACAGACACAGCTCATATATATACTCACACACACACAATATATATATATATATATATATATATATATATATATATATATATATAAAGAGAGAGAGAGTGTGTTATATATATCGAACGAACTTTGCGCAGGTGTAGACAACCGATATCCTCAGCTTGTAATAAATATATTCAACAAGTTATTCTTTAGCACAATTATTCGGTTGAACAAGAGCATTTCCCACTAAATATTGTGAATATCGATCGAATAGATGTGGCGTCATTATGTTTGCAAACAGCCAAATATAGGTTCTGACTCGCAGACAAACAGCAGTGAACTATTTTCGACGCTTGATAGAGTTATAAAATGAAGCACTTAGCAAATTTTATGGTGAGCCACCGTTAGCGTGTTAGCGCGTCATATCAAGCAAGAAACAAAACCGAGTGAAATTAACAGGAAAACAAACACCAATAAAATTGATTAAGTAAACATTCGGTTCTTTAAACAATACCTAATAATACAACAGAAATACAAATTATCTATAATTCTAGAATATATCTCACGACGCAGTTTTATACATGTATCGATTCATCCGTTCAGTCTTAAGAGACAAAGGACACTCTTGTAAGGGTAACTGCGTGTGTAATTGTGAAGGAAGTGTTGCGCAATCCCCTACCACCCCTCTCCTAAAACGGCACTGAATGAGAATAGTGGCAAGGAGAGACCCACGACTGATTAGACCGCCGAGATAAACGGGGAGCACATACAGTACCTGAAATTCCAAATTGTCGCCCATTTTAGTACTGCTCAAGTTAAACAGTACTAATCTTCAGTGATCTAACGGAAGCTGGTGTATCAACGTGATAATGCCGTGTATATATATATACATGTATATGACCCAAATATGTCCTACAATGGAGTACTGGTGTCACATTTGGGGAGGGGCTGCTCATAGCATACTTTGAGAGTTAAAAAATGGCTTCCAAACCTAATAGACGATGTCCTTTTCTTCTTACTGCAACCTCTTTCTCACATACTGAGACGTTGTGAGTCTATATCTACTTATCGTTATTTTCATAGCAAGTACTCGATTGAGCTTCAGTCTAAGGTTCCCTTACAAACTTTCACAACAATCACTGAAGTAACTACTTACCTGTATCACGGCCTGCTTTCCAGCTAACTGCAACATTATAGTCTTAACGTTTTATGCAAATAATTCTTGTTGAGCCTTCCCTTTAAGTAATAAAATTGTAGTCAATTTTCATGATCGCCGATCAATCCTCTATTCTCCCACTCACCTCACACTCATTAATTTTGTTTCAAGATCTTAACGCCATTTGAAGATACAGGTGCATTAAGTATCCGATACAAAGCAAAACATAGATTCATTTTTATTACACGAAAAAAAAGAAAGAATAACAAAGTGTTATTCTAATTATGTTTGTATGATAAATACAAATCTCGTATCAAAAATGCTATATAATTACGCATTCACTAGCTATCTAAGTATCCAACACAAGGAAATAGTTTTAATTAGCCAAATATTTCTCATGTTATGGTCCAGAGAGTTAAATAAATCCAGATAACTCTTAACGGCATATTATTTATTTTGGTCAGTTTAGTGGCACATTTACAATGCCTAAAACTTGAGAATTGCAGTAAAGGACAAGAATATAAATAGTTCCATTACACATTGATTGTTCATGGTCTAGAAAAATTTCAGTGATGTTGAATATCTCAAATTTCGACCGCCGGTCACACAATTCGTAGCTGCAAGTCCTACCAGTGCACTTCAAATTTGCCACGTTCAGGACATCCTTCCAAAATCTCTAGCCGTATGGCTCGACTTTTGGTCCGTGAAGTGAAGAATGATCCACGAATAACTCGTTCCAAACCACAGAAACCATTAGCAGCATCTGGGACACGTCTAAGCAAGAATGTAATTAGGACAATGCTCCGAACGAACGGATTCCAATCGCGGAAACCAACGAAAAATCCTTTGTTAAAGCCGATTCATATGAAGAATCGTTTGAAATTTGCCAAAAACATTTGGAGAAACCTTCAAGTTTTGGGGGATAAAATATTGCGGTCAGATAAAACGAAAATTGAGCTATTTGGTCGAAATAGTAGAAGTCATGTCTGGAAACAGAGGAACTCAGCGTTTGATCCAAAGAATACAATCTCTACAATGAAGTTTGTAGGTGGGAGTATAATGGTTTGTGGTTGTTTCTCGTCAGCTTGTCCTGGAAAACTTTGCATCATAAAACAGAAAAAAAATTCTCAAATATATCGGGCTATACCTTTTTTTTACATTTTCACCCCAGACAAGGCATATCGCTATTTGGTGTAGGGGACTACTATCAAGGAAATAAGTTGCAGGATACTATGCAGAGATTTGAGCAGCAAGATGTCTGCTCACACTAGACTTGAACTTCTGCATGTCAGTACAGTTGTGGAAGTAGGAATCCGGAAGGGAATTCCAAAGTCTAGCAGTTCTGGGGAAGAAGCTATTAGAGAAGGCTTTCTTACATCTAGTGTAGGGGTGAGACTTTGATGTGTGTCGGGTTTGCCGGGGGTATTTCAGTCGAGAGGTGGAAAGGGCTTGTAGTTCGTCGAAGCATCCACCGTAAACATACTTGGAAAACAGGCAGAATGATGCAACATTTCGTCGATGGGGCACAGTTTGGGACTTAGATGACAGTTAAGGATCTATCAGGTTGGCGACTCTCTTTTGAACCCTGTCTAGGAGTGAGAGACAAGTACCAAATGCGAGAACAGTACTCCATACATGGCTGAATGGTAACATTGTAGAGATACAGGATACTTTCAGGCATAAGTAACTTTCTAGCATAGTAGAGAGGGGCACCTTCTTCGCAGCAACTTTGGCAATGCTCTCAATGTATCTGTGCCCACTCATGTTCCCTGTGAACGTTAGACGATGAGATTGAACGAAGTACTTTCAGATAATGTATCTTTAACGATAGCTATTGGTGGTTGAGAAGGTTTCTTTGTAATTATTAAAGGAAACAGGTTTAGTCTTGGCAGCATTGAACGTTACCACGCATTTTGAACCCATTGCATTACAGACTGGAGATCTTTCTCTAAGTTTTCCGCCATTGCTTTGCGTTTTCCGCTCGTAAAGTCTGCAGAAGATTTGAACTTGCCTAATGGTTGGATATTTAAGCTGGACGACGATCCCAAGCACACAGCTAAGGCAACTACTGCATGGTTTCGGGAGAAAGAAATAGAGGTACAAGAATGGCCAAGTCAATCACCTGACCTCATAAGAACTGAAGATATGTGGCGAGAGTTGAAGTATATGGTAGAAAAGAGAGATCTAAGTAATCTGACAGAACTTAAACGAATCTACCAAAAAAAGTTGGATAAACTTCCAGTTAACATTTGAATAAATCTTTTAAGTAAGTATACCAAACGTTTAAAAGCTGTTAAGGCTAGTAAAGGCTATATTACTAAATACTAATACTATTTTTATTTGTGTTGGATACTTTTTGAACTATACATATGACATTTATGTTCTTATTTAGTAAATGCGTAATTATTTTGATACGAGATTTTTATTTATCATACAAAAATACATTAGAATAGCACTATGCTATAGATTATGTTTTCGTGTAATAAAAATGAATAAACATTTTTTGCTTTGTATCGGATACTTATTGAATGCACTGTATCTTTGAATGGCGTTTAGATCTTGAAAATAATAACTCCCATTTCGCCATTTTTAAGAAAGTGTGCCATAACCTTTTAAATAATCAGAAAACGTTAAATGAAGAAGAACAAAAGAAAAAAATAGGTTTGACATTTGTGTACATTTCGTCTATATTATTACAGGGTCATGATTTCAAAAGAAAAAAGTCTTTGGGCGTCATGCGCTAGAATCGAAACCGAAAACAAAATTATAGCATTCAAAGCTGGTGACGTTACCACTGTACCAACGTAACACGCATATAAACTGATTAAAAATTAAAAATGAAAACTAAACTAAGATGAATATACAAAATGTATATCGAGTTTTTCGATTTCAACTCTTTTTTGACTCCTAAAAAAACTATTTTTTTACCGGCTAAAGAGCAAATAAGTATCGTCTATAAAAATCTAATCATCTGAGGCCCCAAGCGTCGCTCTACGACTTTTTGTTTCTGAAGATATAGAGCTTGAAAATATCGAGACAGCCAGACACATAGCCTTTTACGTATGTATGTGTGTATATATATATGTATATATATATATATATATATATACATACATATAATTCAAGCTTGAGATGTTCAAAAGTCAGTACTAATGAAGACAACGAGGTTGTTAGATATTGCTCATTAAAAAGAGTAATATTTTTTAATTAGTTGAGGGAAAACTGTTTACCCTCAAATAATAATAATAAAAATAATAATAATAATAATAATAATAATAATAATAATAATAACATATATATATATTCCCCTCAAATAATAATGATATATATATATATATATATATATATATATATATGTATATATATATATATATTGCAAAACAATGAGTCCAATGAACATATATATATATATATATATATATATATATATCATTATTATTTGAGGGTAATATATATATATATATATGTTATTATTATTATTATTATTATTATTATTATTAATTATTAGTATTCTGATATATATATATATATATATATTGCAAAACAATTATTCCAACGAACATATATATATATATATATATATATATATATATATATATATATATATATATTCATTGGAATCATTGTTTTGCAGGTCCTGAAAGTCACTCGAGGATCAGCATTATTGAATATAATGCCGTTTGCGAGAAAACAGCGTGATGATCGGTAGTGTTGAAAATTGCGCAGAATTCGATTATTTAAGAGGATGGTTAAAAAAAAGAATTTGTTTACATTGGACTTTTTTTACTTGGGAGTCGCCGCTTATCAAATCAAAGAGACCACTCTAGGGTGATGGTCAATAAGACGATGTTGTGACGATCAATAATGGTGAAACTTGGATAGAGTTGAATCATGTAAGAAAACGGTTCAACAAAAACTTACTTAGATTCGTACGTAACCAGTTTTTGTTATAGTGTAGTTGTGATGAATTAATTATACAATCGACTTTGCTCATTTAGAGCATGCTATCTTCTCATCATGTGATTGATGAAACTGATACGTCATACATACTTTACTGAAGTCCGTGGTTAACATCTGAATTAGCATATTGAAATATGATCGATTTTGGGGGGGAGTTCTCAAAGTCTCTTCAATCGTACAAGATTATAGGGTTGATATTTTATGTTTGATCTGTCCAGCGAGGCGAACATAAAATTACTAAATAAATACGAATATTTTACACCAAGCAATACTTTCTGATGACTATATCAAAAGGGAGTCGACCTCTTTTATAGAGTTTCTCTCTTGCTGTGATAGTTGTGCCTTTTCCTATTTTTGTTGCGGCGATGTCTAAAATTCCACATCAAACACTTATTACCAATTGATACCATTTACATTTACAGATTATTTGCCTCCCGCTTTGATCTCGCAGCGTTAATCATTGGGAAGATCTCATTGGTCAGCGATCATCACGTGACAAATACGCTAAAGAAAACATATTTAAAAATATAAATTTTGATGAATCAAATTGTTCAATATCTGTTCAATTAGATGATTGTTAGATTTTAAATTATCAAAACAGACCAAAAAAAAAAAATTTAAACTAAGATCGACCAGACGATAGAAGTTCAAATGGTGTTCATTGATCTGCAGAATCATATTTAAACTCATTTGCGATTCAGATATTGGATAAAACATAACTTCAAAGATTTATTTAATGAAGAAAGCAGGCCACTATAAAATATCATTTTTTTTTATTTTGCAATGACCTTTTCATATAAAGGTCAGCTTACTTACGCCGTTCGACGTGGTGCTATTTCCTGTTAGTCTCGCAGATGAAAGCGTACTTACAAGGATACTATTGATAGCAATGATGATTAAAAGATCAGATCTCACTTCTCCTGAATTAGTTGCCCGAGCAAATTGATTATTTAACATAGAGAAAGATAAAGTAGACTCACTTACAACTTATCTAAAATATTTATTCAAATAATGTCACTTTTGAGAGAATTTAAATAGTACGCGTTGGCATCAGAGACCCCATTCATAACTATCTCACAAGCTTCACGATAGAACACACACACATACATACCTATATATATATAGCATATGTTAGGAGTATGTCGGTATATGTTAGGAGAAATTGTAGGATCCTTCTACAGCTCCAGAGGATATCTCACTGCTGATGCAATTCTCTATCTATATAAAAGTCAAGTACGTCCAAGGATGGAGTACTGTTGCCACATCTGGGCAGGAGCTGCTAAAAATAGCCTATCCTGCCTTGACAGAGTACAAAATAGGCTTCAGGGCTTAGTGGGGGATGCCCTTTTCTCTTTCCTGCAACCTCTCTCCCACAGAAGAGACGTTGCGAGCCTGTCTTTGTTTTATCGTTACTTCCATGGCAAGTGCTCGTCTGAGCTCCAATCCCTGCCCCCCTCGCCAATCTTTCACGAAAAACACCCGTCTAGTTGAAACCACTGTCAAAAATTTTCCCCACTCTTTATCTGTTCCAAAACCAAAACGTAGATTCCATGAACAAAGCTTCTTTCTTAGAAGTGCATGCCTGTGGAACTCTCTTCCGTTTGCATGTTTCCCACCTGACTACAACTTGCGTGTCTTCAAGTCCAACATAAACAAATTACTGATGCACCGCCTCTTTTAGTAAGACACTTTTTGAAATCTCAACACTAACGTACTGTACACGCAATAACACTTATCTGCGAGTAGCTTCGGAGCCTTCATAAGTGGTGACCACCTTGTAAAAAAAATGTCTATAAGCTGTTCAGAATCTTAAAAAAGTTTTCTATGCACTTTTTCGCGCTGATGAGCAACCAAGTTAGTATAATTGTATAATTATAATTACTGTAACCAAGAACTACGATATACCTATATATCAGCTACGGGCCAAAACGATTTACGCACGTGTTGCCAAGACAACCTAACGTACTGAAATAAACTATAAAATGAGTGTTCTTGTAAAGCAGTGAAATATAAGAAACGTACATATATATATATATATATATATATATATGTACATATATATATATATATATTGCTTAATCGCAGTATATATTTTATAACTATATATATATATATATATATATATATATATATATATATATATAAAGATTAATATTTTTTTTACAGAAAGAAAAATGTAAACTCAAAACGGAATATACAAATTATATAAATATTTATATAATATTCCAAACTAGATGTAAAAGTTCAATTAATCCAAGGAGATAGAGCTTTAATATAATATAAAATAAAAATCTTGATATTGAAAATTTATTCAAATTTAAAAAAAAAAACAACAAAAAAACTGATAAACATATAAGAAAGGTATACACAATTTTATTTTATTGGACAAACAATACAAATAAAACAAGAAAAACCTCATTCCAGTGAGTTTAAAAGAATGCAATTCTTCTAATCAGAGGGAAGAGGTTGCAAAATATAGAAAAATATTTGCAGGCTAATGTATCACAGGAAATACAAATATGAAGTATATCATATTTGCATAAAAGAAGCCATTTAATCCTTTCAAACTGCCTCAAACTATTAAATGACTTTATTTTTCTTTGTGGCATCATGCCACAGGAAAAGAACGAACAAATATTTCTGCCCTGAAGAAGAAGAAGTGACAACGTCGAAAAGTTTGATTTATAAACCAATAAAGGTCTATTTATTTGTTTTAATACTTGCGTTTTACTAGCTTATTAAACTTACATTTTCAATTTAAACTTAAACAGCACTTTTATCATGGAGAAAAATCCCTTCATATTTAATATCATGCACGATTTCGCGTATCTCCTAATAGGTCAGTTAAACATCTCGGTAAAAAAAAAAAAAAAAAAAAAAAACTGCACGAATCTTATTTTTCTTAGTGGCATTATACCACAAGGAGAAGAAACAAAGAAAACTGATTATGCCCTGAAAAAGTCTCAATCAATTCGAAAATTTTGATTTAGAACACATTTATCTTTATTTAAAACAAACTATACCTGCGTTAAATTGACTAATAAACTTACATTTTCAGTTTATATACAGACTAGAAGATGTATAGGCCTTGTCCGTTATAAAAAGTAACGTTAAATTCCTTTAAAATATAACACAAAAAACGAGTAGAAACTGAAACATGAGGATTCGAGTATTTTGTTGTTGTTATTTTTTTTTAAATTCACTTCTTCCAAGTAAAAAAAAAATATCCAGCTGAGACCGAAACCAAAACTAAAAGACAATGAGTCAAGTACAATAATCATTAGGCAAGCTTACAAGAACCTTTAAAAGGTCTTTTCAAACATACTAATTCTAACAGTTAAGTAATCTGTCGTGTGAACGATTAGTAGTTCGCAGTCGTAAAACAGTTGACAACAGCAAAAATTCCGATGACCCCACCCCCTCAAAACCATTGTTACATTTTGACCTCTTAGCAGTTCTTTTTTCCGGATGATGACAGATTAATAAGTTTTCCACATGTCTGAATACTCTATATACAAAGTTTAAGTCTGTAGAACAAAAAATCTTGGAGAATATTGGTTAAGAATTGTCCTCACACATATACTCACTTATATATATATATATATATATATATATATATATATATATATATATATATCCCTTGAAAAATAAATAAATTAGTATTATAGTAAATTCGAGAGAGTTGATGCAGTGATTGCAGGTGATTAAATGACTTACTGACTAAGTGTTTGTTTTTTTTAACGAATGATAAAAAGTAACTTTTTGTGTAGTTTCAAATGTTAAAAATGTTAAAATTAAGTATATATATATATATATATATATATATATATATATATATATATATATATATATATATATAGTTGTGTAGGTATTTGTATGTGTGTACGAACCCCCACTTTGATTAGTATATTAAGACGTGTTTACTGTATTTATTTTGTAGGATTTCAGTCAATCATGCTCGGGCTCGGCTGGAGGCAGCTATTACGTTTTTAATACTTACTGCCAGTACAAACAACTGACGTCCAATCCAAACGTAGATTACCAACCGTTATTAAAAGATACCAATCAAGTCGCCGTTGCTGTCCAGTAATTACACTCTGGCCGAAAGGTTATGTGTCAGTTAGTATTAGCGTTCTCCTACTTAGGTATTACTGTAGACTGTGTGCTTTGTGTTCTCTTCTTTTCCTGAATGTACGTTATCTATTTTTCCTATAGTTTTTCCTTCGTTTCATCTGAAAAGTGTAAACTATTCGAATATTAGAAGCTGAAGCCTTAACTGGCGCCAGTTCTTCATGATGAGGTTTGAATTAAATAGAAAATCTATAATCCTTTCTTCCAAGTAAACAATACCGACCACTTTAATAACATACATACTGAAAACTATGGGAAAATACTGCACGCATAAAGACGCCTACACACTCACACGCATATATATATATATATATATATATATATATATATATATATATATATATATATATATATATATATATATAAAGAGGGTTAGAACAGTAGTCTAAAGAGCAGAGTGTATTTTAATGTGATAGTAAAATTACTAATTTAATTAAAATACAAGAAAAAACAGTGCTCGTTGTATATAATGTATATGTATAAATTTTCGTACATTTATAAGCTACAATCAACATCTAAATGAATGCTTTGACGATAATTACGTAAGTAATTTCAACAGGCGAACAATGAAAAGATACATCTGCTTTACTTAAAAAAATTGCTAGGTTTATTTATGGTGTATTTTGCATATAAAAAAAAACACCCAATACTTTTGCTAATGAGGAGACTTTGTTTAAAAAAAAAACTATATGTGAAAATTATTGTCCGTGGCTTAATATCTATCACAATAAAACATCGTTTCCGAAACGATCGTACAAATTATTGACTTTGTTGTTGTTCTTTCTCAGGAACAGATTTTTAATTTTTAATTCTAATTTGAATTTAAAATTATCAATCACATTACTAAATGAGTAAATGAGATGACCTCATGGTTGTGTTCAAATCATCCGACCGGCTGTAATCGTAATTCCCTGCACTGATAATTCTCGAAAGGGTGGAACACAAGTACCTGTAGATATTTGAAAATTATTATAGTAATATATATGCACATCTATATATATGTGTGCGCGTGTGTGGGTGCGTGCGTGTTATATATATATATATATATATATATATATATATATATATATATATATATATATATATATATATATATATATAACAAATAAATGATAAAAGCCTTTATTCAATGTGCTGTCCATCTTACAATTTATTCCGTTAAGTATGCTGACATGAATAATTATTGACAGCGCCTGTTTCGTAGCGCAAAATTATACATTAAATTATACATTAAATTATGTTCTTAACTAATCAGAAGAAAAAGCCTTCAGGAATACATTAAAAAAAAATAAAACGCGTATGGGCATGATTAAAAAATCCGAGAATTGGGAGAAAAGTTACAATTATTTTTTTGGTTTTATTACGCCATGTTTTCCTGTCGCGAATTGTGCATGTCAACATACTAAAAAATAAATTGTAAGATGGTCAACATCTTAAAATTTGGCATAATGGCTTTTATCATTTATTTTTATAAGCTCTGTAATTACATTGAGCTTCATAAATTATATGGATTGGTGCAAATAAAATATTAGATATTTAGGGGAAAAACATATATATATATATATATATATATATATATATATATATATATGTATATATATGCGCGCAGACAACATATATATATATATATATATATATATGAGTAAAATAATAGAAATAGTATTCCGACAAAAATAGAGAAATAAAAAGGAACAAACCGTATTATGTGTTCATCAACGTTTCGTATTTATATAAATAAATAAAGACGAAACGTTGATGAACACATTTTTTTCTCTCTCTTTTTTTCTTTCTTTCTTTCTCTCTCTCTCTCTCTCTCTCTATATATATATATATATATATATATATATATATATATATATATATATACGTTGTTGGCATGTGTGTCGCGATATTACAGTAGTCTGTTGATTTAAGAGTCAAAGAAATGCAAATTTAAAATCAGCACCTTCGATGTCATGTTCTTATAGATGCTCAACATTCCTGAACCTTTCTAAAAATTCATTATTTGTAGTTTGAATGCACGTAAAAAAAACGATAGAAAATTATATTAAATCGACCCAACAGCTACGTTTTTTTTTTTTTTTTTTTTTTTTACTCAGAATAGAAAATAATCTTTTAATTAAAAATCGAAATAAAAAATCATAATCGTCCGCTTACATACTTTAACCGAATAAATAGTTTATTCAATTTTTTTATTATTATTATTATTATTATTATTATTATTATAATAATAATAATAATAATAATAATAATAATAATAATAATAATAATAATAATAATAATAATAATAAAATTGAATAAACTATTTATTCGGTTAAAGTATGTAAGCGGACGATTATGATTTATTATTATTATTATTATTATTATTATTATTATTATTATTATAATAATAATAATAATAATAATAATAATAATAATAATAATAATAATAATAATAATAATAATAATGTTCATTATTCCATTCAAGGCATTAGAGCTATTTTATATCTATGCTTAGCGATTTTTATGTTTAACTGATACACAATATAAGGAGATGTAATACACACACACACACACACACACACACACACACACACACACATATATATATATTGATTTATTGATTGATTGCCGTGTGTATAATGGATTCGTGTTAAAATCGATTTTATACTATATTTCATCACATACGTAGATCGAATCTTATACTAGACAATTGTATTATTTTCCTAGCGCTTTTCAATTGTTTACTAGACAATTTTGATAGTCATAATCAACATCATTGTTATCATTATCATCATCATCACCTTAAGCTCGAATCATATTGTTATTGGTTTATAGTGATTTCAAGTAAGAATTAAATATAAGTAACCCAACATATATTTCTTATTCTATCTATCTACTATTGTATAAAAGGAAGATTGCCCGTGTGTGAGAGAAAGAATTCTTTCCCTATCGACTCCAAAACGGCTGGGTTGGCTTTTTAAACTTTCACAATAGGGTACTTTATTTTTTATTCAGGTTTTGTATCGGAATGCATCTGATAAGTATCGAAAACTGATACAAAAAAAATACATCTTCTTTTAAGGACAAGATGCTCTGAATAACAGATATAAACTTAATTTCTCCCGCCTGATGAGGAAACCGAAACATAAGCATGTTTAGTGTAGCGAGTATGTAATACTTGTCTATATAAATAAAAATAATATATGGGTTCTTCTTTATTGAGCACTCTTAATAACCTCGTTTTAATTCATGGGCTTCATCCGCTGAATACCTTTAACCTGGAATATATATATATATATATATATATATATATATATATATATATATATATATATATATATATATATTGAGTAACCAGATCAGTACTTGTAAATTATGAATCAGTTTCAAACGGAAAGACAAACAAAATCAACTTCAGTTGCGGAAACGATATTCATTTTATTAAATTGACAATAATTATTGACAATAATTGACAAAGTTTTTTCTTCGGATATAGTGGGGGGGTTAAGACAATAAAATAAAACTTTCATTAGAAAACTTGTTTTAAGTTAGGTCATTATATCTTTGGGTATGCTGCTGTATCGTTTTGCTCAATATTAATATAGCTCTAGAATACATATACTTATTGAGCTTATTATATATCTACAGTACTATGGGCAATGTTCTTTTAAAAGTATTGATACATTTGTTAATACATTAAAATAAACTCTGCTTTTTAGACTCCAGGTCTAATTCTTTCTCTCTCTCTCTCTCTCTCTCTCTCTCTCTCTATATATATATATATATATATATATATATATATATATATATATATATGTATATATATATATTATTTAAATTTCATAGCTCCAAATGTGATAGGAATATAATGCGAAAACTCGCGAAGCGTGATATGCTCTTTGTAATCTTTGATGAGGTGTGCACACTCGTGTTTGCATCACAAATCAACGACCCAATACCGTTTTCGTCTCATAGATGACTTCAATCTACTAGATATGCTGGTCATTTTGATTCGTTTATGAGATGTTATTTTTAAATTATAATTAACAGTTGCCCTTTTGATTAACCTGTAGTCATGTCCTAAAAACATTTCGGTGATTGTCTTTGCATTTAAATTAAGCGTCAGTTTATCGTCGTATTGATCGGCCAACATTGCCGACCTGCCTTGATCACATGTGAAACTTTCCAGCCAAAATGGGTTACGCACTAAATATTGAATAGCCAATTCTCTGAGGATCACAGGAATGTATTGCTTAGAAATGACCGTTAAACAAAATTAATTAATTGTTAAATACGCAGTTTGTCTGTAATGAAGAAACTAAACTGCTCCCATATTTTTTCCTCTCTCTTTCTTCTTCCTTAAACTTTTGGTTGGCGCTTTTTATTGCTCTTTGATGTAACTTTTTTACATTTTGTCTTATTGTCAAGAGATATATGTCCAGCGGATGAGGTGACACTTAAATTGCGGCCCAGTCCCTTCTTATTTACTAGGTCTACTGCATGCAGGAAGGGTAATACATGAAATGCATATATGAAATGCATCGACAAATTTTGGAGCGTGAAAGTCAAAAGGCCATGCTGATTAATGCAGTGAAATTGAGAATTACAGTTTTAATAAATATATAAAAAAATTCTATACGTTTAAAAGAGACAAGTAATGAATACAATATATTGATGATGCCTCCTCCAGTCTCGAAAGACGAAAGATACCCCCTGTATGGGTAGCTGCGCGTTGAATTATATGGCAACCACACCTCTCCTTAATCGGCACTGCTTGAGTCCAGTGGCAAGTTAAAGTCCAGAACAACTGGAAGCAATGCTGAGATAAACGGAGAGCATATACAGCACCTAGAAGTCCCAAATGGTCACCCATCTGGTACTAGCCATGCTCATCGTTTTTTCACTTCGGTGATCTGACAGAAACCGGTGTGTCAATGTGATTATGCCGTATATACAATATACGATATTTAACGACAGGATATAACATTAAAAAAAATATTTTATATTTATATCGTTCCGTAAGTAAGGTGGCAGGCCAATTAAAATTCATTCGTGAACCGGATTTGGCCCCCGGACTGTAGGATGTAATCTTTGATGTATGATTGAACCTATCATTTACGTGATTTAGTGACAAGATATACACATAGACACCACACAGAGTTCTTGTATAAAATTACTTAACAATGTTTTATAGCAGTATTTTGATCGGAATAACTAACATAATTAAAAAATCAGCTTGTTCTATTTGAAATAAGACGAAATAAGAAAGTAACGAACTTTCTATTAGTTGTTAGACTAGTGCTAAAGCTGAGGTGTGCAAGAAGTTCTAATATAACATAAAGTCTTCGATGACATTTATGCAGTGTAGCTGCCTTTTTCCAGTATCAAGAATTGGATGGGAAAGAACTCACGGGATATTATTTATTTATCAAATATGATATTTTTATTTATGAAGGTTTCGTATTTATTGTTAAATTGTTAATTCTATTGACTATTGTATTGTACCCAATATATACTAGTGATTTTGAAAGTTAAAATATATGACTCGGGTTCCATCAGCTAGAATCGAAAGAAAAACTTTTAGCCCTCCAAAAGTATTTACTGCTATTAATCGAAGGACAAATGGATATCAAAACTTTTAGTATTAACGCAGTTTGACGTATAATATTGTATAGAATTAGAAGCTAAATACTTTAAGTCAACTTAGGCCAGCTGAGTAATTATTTTTCAATGTTGACTATTTATAAGCAATTTCCATCGTTGAAAACCAAATTGATTTTTTTCCACGGACCCAGAACACATACATATTAAGTTTAAACTGTGTAGGACAAACATTGGCAGAATAGTTTCGTAGAGATCGTTCCCCACATACAGAGCAAGGTCACTTTATATATATATATATATATATATATATATATATATATATATATATATATATGTATGTATGTATATATATATATATAGAGAGAGAGAGAGAGGATGAGGATGGAAAGAGAGAAATAGAGAGATATGCCTATAACAAAATAAACTTTCAAATTTCTTTTGTGCGACAATCGTCTGTTTAGTTCGTTTAGACGTCCACTAGGACTTAATTTCTATAATTTAAGAAAATACACGCTCGAACGCATACATATTTCAACAAATACATACATGCAGCATTGGCGATTATGAAAACGTTGTCATGTCATATGCTATTTGTTTATATTTTCTTTTTATTTCAAAAGCCACTGACAACTTCCTAATAACCAATATTTAAGTATGTAAATGTTTTCGTGCTTATTGATTCCAACATCAGGTTTGGATTGTTGACATTACGCTGATTTATTTTTTGATATAATTCGATATGTTTGTTTATTTTTTTCGAGTTTTGGTACAACATTTAACTTGTAAATTCGATCATTGTCTTACTATTTTCATTTCCCAATAGGTTATATGACATTCTGTTGCGAAAGTTTCCAGATCGACCTCGAAGCGGTGCTTAACCCAGGCGGATTGAATCACATTCCTCCGAAGTGGAAAGTTTCATGGGAATATGTATTTCACAAGCGGTACCCAACCGCATGAATATCCTTGTCATGGGATTGAGGACGTTAGGTGGCTGCAGCTCTTGTAGAGAAGTCTCGGTGTCTCTTTACATATTATCATCAATGTGGTTGCTTAATTGAGGTGATTAACCGAGAACCTTTGGATCAGCGGGATTATGGGGCAACAGTTACGCAGTAAAAATTTCAATTTACATACCGTCTAATACACCAGAAGTTCAACTTTTCACACACTCAATGTTGTCGAAGGCAACTTACTTGTGGACTACTATTGTGTAATAAAGCTTTAGGTATACTTAAAACACACACATTTTAAATTTCCTCACCAAATATTTAATGAATTCCTTTGGAATAGTGATAATATTAATACGCTTCATGTTATGCCTGGTCACTTGGTATATTATTTCATATATCTTGATATAATATCGAGTTTAAAAAATAATTTTTACAAAACTGGTTCATAAGAGTTTTCCGTTAACGTAAAAGCTAGTGACGCTAAAGTCTTTTTAGCAATTTTAAATGAATTTATACCCAGCTTGCATTTAACGAGCCACTCTATTTAAAGCATTTTTTCAATTTTTATGATATTCTTTTTTTTATTAAAATAGGTTTTTAAATAATAACATCATTATTTATTATGAATTATTAAAAATAAAACCATATCACTTTTTTATGTACATGCTTTGCTAATATTTTTTTATTTACTTTTTTTGTGATTTTACATTAACGAGTCTAGTTTTTAATTAGATTATACTGAATGTGCATTTAACGAGCCGCCCTATGTTTGAACAGCATTTTCAATTTTTGCAATAACTTTTTTATTGCATTGTAAAGTGAAAGTAAAAATGAGTTACAAAATACCTAATGATATGTTTTAATGAATTATTGAAAATAAAACCATCTCACTTTTTTACATGCTCTACTAACAGATTTTATTTAACTTATTGGTTACTTAATCGTAGCGCGTCGAATTTTTAATTAATTTATGCTGAATTTGCATTCAACGAGCCGCTCTATGTTTTAAATCTCATTTTCGAAACGATTTTTCTATCTAAGAATTTTTTAAATAAATAATAAAAAAACAACTAGCAGCAAAGTTTTAGAAAACTTTTGGAGAAAAGAGTCTTTTTGTGCTTCTTTTTAAAGAAAATTGTTAATAAGTTCTAAAAAAAACCAACCGCACGAAGAGTTTTACAAAACACATTTATTTCCCAAAGACGTCTGCTACGATCCTTATTGGTTAAAGCCCAACAGCACGAGCGCGCAAGTTAGTGTTCCGCTAACATTGCGAGCGACTTTTACCGGTTAATTCCGTCAACTACCGAGTACACTCCGGTAAGTTTGTGAAAATAGCGGGTCAAATTCTGCAGAAATATAATATTTGCAAAATTCCATGATTCAAAAATTACTTGTTTCTTAAAACATTTATTTGAAAAAATCTTACAAATTGTCAATAATTTCTTTTAAAATTGTAATTATTAACTTGTTAATAATTGCGTATTCTTGTCATTTTTCAAAATAAAACAAAACAAAAAATAGAATTTTAATTTTTACTAAAATTGTAAAAATTAATTCTATATATTTTTTTTATTTATCAGCACCACGGCCCTTCCGCCGTCTTCGGTCTCTTTTTTTCTCTCCTCTCCCTAACCCCCTTTTTACCCTCTCGTCCGCTCTCCCTCGCTTGACCCCTCAGTCACGTATCTTATGCACCTGCACTCTCTCGGGAGCTTTTCACCCCCGCCTTTATCTTACACTCTCGCCCCGTTTCCGTTTGCACCCACACTCCCTCGTAACCCTCACCCCCTACTGACAAAATATCAACTCACTCGTTATTTTAAATTTTATTTTTTTTAATTTGAAGATTAAGACGTAATCTATTATAGTAAACAAATACGATATTACCAAGTGTTCAGAGGGCGTTTAAAACATAAATATTGATACTATATACGAAAATTCATCTTCTGCTTCCAAGAATCGCAATTGTAAAATGAAATAAAAATAAAAATAAATTATCGATCGATAATTTTCGTAATTTCAATGCTGCTATGTAATCTGATTTTGGTAAATTTGTAGATGAATATTCGTTGTTATTCCGCTCTCCACATCTATAGTTTTCTAAGTATTTATTTTAGACGAATAATTTGGATGGAAAGAAAAATATTTCAGAATTTTAGTATAGGAATTAGTTTCATGTGTAAATGTAACGTAAAATGATACCTTATTTCCCGATCATTCTAATTTTTTTTTTGGGGGGGGGGAAACTAATTTATATTTTACCACTAACCATAAGTCTGAAGTGCGAGGACGTAAAATGATATGCAATAGCCTGAAAAAAGTAGAACCTCCCCCTATAAAACATGCATAATTTATCTGGCGTAGTAAAAAAGAAAAAAAAATGGGTCTCTGCTTTAAGATGCAAAAACCGTTTGAAAGTGAGGGATCAGTGTACGTTAAGTTTATATGCAAAACTGATCCAAATTCTAAATTGTGTCTTGTTGTTTTTTCTTTCTGTCACGTTTTTCAAAATATTTACGTAATCGCCTAAAAACTGAATCTCAAATCAATTAGGGATGAGGCTAGATAGTGTTAACCTAGAATATTGCTCAACAATAATTTTATCTATTTGATTCTGATATGCAAATATGTTTATTTTGAATATACGGCAACTGTTTTAGAAGCTTTTGTAATCAAAATCTTGCTGATTCTTTCACTTCTCATCTGGAGCATGAGGTGCAATGGGGGGATTAGCTTATTAATTTTAATCAAGCTTCTCTGATGTCACTAACAATGCTCAGACCCCATTTATTAGTTCCAGTTAATATTCTAGGAATTTATACGAGAACTAAAATAAAAGACTTGTATCCAATGTATAGCTAACGTTGCTGAAATAATGTATGGATCTTTCTACTGCTGCAAATGGATAAACTCCTGATCAAATCTGCTAGCTTTATAAAACTTAGATACATCCTAAGTTAGAGTGTCGTTTCCACATTGGGGAGTTGTCGCTTAAAGCATTTATCATTCTTTGACAGAGTTCAAAATCAACTTCATAATTAAATAGTGAGGGTGATCTCTTCTTTACAGCCCCTTTCTTTCAGAAAGAAACGTTGCTAGTCTTTCTATGCTCTATCATTATTTTCATGCTTTTGGTTCCTTTCTGTTAGACGTTCATAAGAATAACATATCGACTAATTGGGAGGAATTTTCCTTTTTACATGAGAGATTTTACAAGCAGAGTTTCTTTCCAAGAAGTTACCATCTATAAAACATGCTACAACACAAATGCTTCCCTTTAGGTAACAACTTAGTTGTCTTCAATGTCGACATATTGTCATAAATAACCAACTTTTATTAAATGTATTTATCATTTTCAAGTTTCTTTTTTTGCAATGTTGTTTTTTTCTCATGAAAATTAAAATTAATCAAATAATTGAAAAACAAAAAAAAACTAATGATAAGTTATTGATTTTAGATTTTTCTCCCGAGTTAAAATATTTCTCCTAATGTTTTATATGCAATTAATTTATTTCTCCTGTCAAAAAATTATAATCAATATAATAATCGTTTTTTATAATGAGAAAATTTATAAATATTTAAAATCTTAAAAAAGTGCAACAAAATGCCAATCACATTTTTATTAGTGCATAAGGTACATCTGATTGAGTGTAAATAAAAAATATATATATGATTTATATTTGCGTAATACTTGCGTAGAAAGGTTATTGTAAACACACACCTCTTTCTATATATAGATTCATGTATGCGTATGGAAAAATTTGCCTACCAAATTCCTTTGTCAGCTTTTTGGTCTGCAGACATGAAACTTTATATATAGGGTATTCGAACCGATTGCAAAACGTTATATTTGGGTATTAGCCAGGAAAATGTGTGCAAAAGTGTGAAAATTAAAAAAAATGGAATTTTTCAGGTGAATTTCGAAGGACGGCAATACGAAACCTGCATTATTCAAAATAAGATATTAAAGCGTATGTAATAATCGGGTGCTGGGCGGTCTGCAAGTATATATATATATATATATATATATATATATATATATATGTGTGTGTGTGTGTGTGTGTGTGTAAAGTACTGAAATCCAATGGACGTAGTGTTTACCTTATATACGCAATGGTAAACTAAAATCTAATAAAAATATTGGTATTTATATTTAGATAATTTAATCCCAACCGAATTTAAAAAGCTCAATAATAAGAGAAAGAAAATTAAAACTGTAAGTTAAACTTAATGCCATAACTAGCAAATTCTAGCATTGCTACAAATATAATTTGCTGATTTCTTTCTGTCCTCTGATGAGAAGAATGGCAAGAATAGTATTCTTTGAAGCTCTGGGGAATAAGTACTTTGTAAATTATTTCGGGAGGTATGCAGTCGAACAATAAATTTTGATTGCAAAGCTCAACTTACAGTTTTAATTTTCTTTCCTGAATATATATATATATATATATATATATATATATATATATATATATATTGTTCATATACGTGCAGAACGTTCTCTACCAAACTTATCAGTGAATTTGTTTGTCTACAGGCATAGGTGTTTACAGATATGGAGGTGACTATTTTTAAAAAATGAATACTCGAGTTCGCTCATTTTAATATTGCCACTGTCGTCTTCGTGGCTTTTCAATATTTGGAGTTCATGAAATAGAAGGATTTACTTTTGGGGTTATCCGTGTAGAATTCTCGACAATGTTTCGTTTTTTTTTTGTGCTGAAGTCATGGAAACAGCTAAATTGCAGAATTAACAACGAAACGGGATTATACATTGTGAAAATGGCGTCATTACTGAGAGAGTAGTAATTATCGAACTAATTCCACGTTTGACACTTGGTTATTAAATTGCGCGATCGAAATGAAAATGATTCGACTCGCAATCCATCCATCTTTTTTACGCTATTCTATATGTTATCTCTCAGTGAGAAGCAAATATAATTTTTGAGGGCAATACAGCACAAAATTTAATCGCTGAACAGATAATTGAAATATTAAAAATTCATTTCCTAAAGGGTAAATAGAAATGAAAATTATCTTTTTGTAATGAGTATTTTCTTGTTGAGTGTTCAAGTCAAGGCGATGAGAATAAATTTGACGAGTTCTTTTTTTTATTTTTCAAAAAGCTTTGATATTTCATTATCAGAGAGATAGAAAAATGCCTTGTCGTGTTAAATGCAGTAGTAAAACACTGGTTTTAACAGAAACTGGACCGAATTTAAAATGGATTAAAAATTAGAACCATTTTTTTGTATCTCAATATTGTCCGATATTTTTGACGTGTAAAGTCATTATATTACAAATGCCATTTTTAATAATCCTCATGTGAAAGTAAAAAGAATAAATAAATAATAAAATGTAATAAAATTATCGTCTTTTTTACTAATGTTTAAATCATATTTTCGAAGACTTCTTTCATTCTTGAAAAAAAATCAAATGACTGGTCGTAAATATATTTCCGTTCATTGATCCGTTCACAAATTTATCTGGAAGGAACGCACTCTTGAATGTGTAATAACATAGAACTTTCACTGGTATTTTAATGAAGCCCTGTCTCACTTAAACTATTTCATTAAAAACCACAAGATTGAACTATGTTGCCACATCTTGGAAGGAGCTGCTTTCCTGCCTTGCCGGGTTACAAAACCGTCTTCGAAATCTAGTTTGCGATGGCTTTTCGCCTGCCTACTGTGTCTTTCTCATAGTAGAGACGTTGTAAGCCTATCTCACTTCAATCGTTACGTTTACGATAGGTACCGCAATGAGCGTCAACCTATGGTCACTCCTGTAAAACGTTCGCAACAAATACATGACTAAATACAACCGCCAATAACATTCCCCACACTGTATCGGTTCCTAAAACTAAACGAAATTACATGAACAGGGTTTCTTTTCCAGAACTACCCATCTATGGAACGCAATTACATTTCGTCTGTTTTCCTGCTGAGTATAACACGGTTATCCTCAAATCTAATGGGAATAAATCGTAATCTTCAATAATGTATTTTCTACCCAAGGTCTCCAATAAGTGATCACGTTTTCTCATTATCCCCTAAACGCTTAACCCTTATTCTAGAGTGGCCCCCAGACTTTTTTATGTGGTGACCCCATGCCAAAATATATATATATATATATATATATATATATTCGAACACTCCATGAGCAGAGTTACTTTGCTAGGACTGACCGTCTGTGAAAGCAAATAACGTAACGCAACTTCACAGCTAACTTTTACAAGTCCAATGCACCTACGTTGTTGTTGAACTGTATTCTTATAAAATAAAACCCTACCCAAGTTCCACCAAAACTGATCATCTCAACGTCTACGTAATATCCATTAACCCTTACCCAAGTATGCCCACAGGTCTTGGTTGACAGTGACATCCAAGTACGAATCATTCCAAAAGTAAAGTCTTATATTTTTAACTCAAAATGTTGAAAAGCTATGAAGACGGGAGTGGTAATATTAAAAGGAGCGACGGTTTATTTTTGTAATTAGCTAATGTGATTCTCAATTTGCTTCATCCAGGAATACAATGGCGCATCTCCGCTTCTGCCGTACATTCATGACAGTGGTTGCACTTTTAGAATCTCACTCTGTCAATACCTGCAATAGAAATGAGGTGATAAATGCATAACAGCGCAATTTGAAATCCACTCTGATCTTTTTGAAAAGAATAAAAAATAAAAAAAGCATTATTTTGGAACTCCCCTCGACCCCCCCCCCCCCAAAAAAAAAATCAAGAGTTCTATTACAGAATTTCAACATAACCAAACATACTTGTCCTGGACAAAATTTTACATCACCTTCAGAATGTCTAAATATTGTAGTAAGTACAAGTTAATAAGGTTACGTATAATTAAGGTATGGTTAAGCTTAATTTTAGATTAGTATACCGTTATATTATGGTAAGGTTGTGTTTAGAATAAGGTTAGAGTTAGTCCGGAGTTATGACATGGCATTAATTAAAAACAGTTTAGTTAAAATTTGGTAAAGTATCAACATCATTATTTCTTTTTTTACTTGAGAGTCACCACTGATCAAGGCCTGAAGGCTACTCGATGATAACGGTTAAAAAATGTAAGGTGGTATTATAGTAATCCTTAATGTTTGTAAATTGGGTAGAAATTGATTATTTATAGAAACAGTTCAAAATGAACTTGTTTCCATTGTATTTGAAGACTACTATGCTATATTCAACAGGGAAGCAGGCCCACGGAAATGTTCCACAAGCGAGCAAGTGTGGGAGAGAAGCTTTGTTCATAGAATCTGCGTAAAGATTTAGGCACATATAGAGAGTGGGGTAAATCCTATAGAGTGGTTGTAGCTAATCGAGTGTTTTTGTGAAAATTTGAATAGAGGGACCATAGATTGGAGTTCAGTCTAACCCTTGCCATGAAAATAACGAGCGAGCAGAGACAGGCTAGCAATGTCTCTTCTTTTGGAAAGATTGCATGAAACAGAAAAGAGCATTACCTACAAGGTTTCAAAACCGATTTTGAATACTATCAAAACTGAATAGGGCGCTCAGAAAAGTTCCTATCCAGATGTGAAAACAGTACTCCATTGAAGGGTGCACTTGGCTCTTATACAGATAAGGGATTGTATCGGCAGTGAGATACCACTCTGGAGCGATAAAGTGATCCAATTATTTTCCAGCAATCTTGGAAACAGATTTGATGTATGTCCTCCAGTTCAAATCAGGAGTGAAAGTCAAGCGCAGAAGCTTGTGAAGACATGGAGCCTCCCCAACACATAAGCCACATCCATTTCAATTGGGGAGGGGGTCAGCGTGATTATGATGAAATGAGAGAACTTGGTTTTCGATGCATTAAAATTAACCAGTCACCTTTTCCCCTATTTCATCACGTTCTCAAGATTAGAATAGAAAGAATTGGAAAGTATTTTACAGCGTGAGACACGTTTAT
Organism: Euprymna scolopes; assembly: GCF_053919585.1. Lineage (NCBI taxonomy): Eukaryota > Metazoa > Mollusca > Cephalopoda > Sepiida > Sepiolidae > Euprymna > Euprymna scolopes. The sequence goes on along the minus strand of NC_136500.1, from coordinate 69,024,337 downwards.
ATGTATAGCGCTCTTGACTCTTTGACTTTCTGACTAAGATCAACGTGTCCTCTTATCCTTAGCGCTGCTATTTTATGTAATAGTGGAAATTTTTGCAACCATTTTGGTTGAAAACGATTGAAAACACTCTTTGTGTATGATATCTTTTGTATGTGTTGGTAGAATAGCGTAGTCATGAATGAGTCGTATGTATAGCTAGCAGAAATTGAATGTTGCTATATATATATATATATATATATATATATATATATATATATATATACATTCGTTGAAAATATAGGTTGAGAAGTTTTCTCACACACATTTTCACTTATATATATATATATAATATTTGTAGTCATCGACACACAGTCCTGTTTAGTTGTATCACAGCTCATCGGTGACGCTAGACTAGAACCTCTCCCATGTCGAGGGTTGAACCTAGAACCATAGCGTTGACAGTCAGCAGTTCTACTGATCGACCCACGGGAGCGGAGCTCGTAAATTATCTCGCCAAAATGTGTACTTAAACAAACATTTGTCCGCCAGTTTACAGTGCTCTAACTGCCTGTTTATAAACATATATATATATATATATATGTGTGGGGGGAGTGTCTATTTGTCTGGTTGTGTGAGAGAGACGGGTGTGTTTATGTATACTAGCAAAATGCCCGGAGTTTTGCAATTCTTAAATGGCTTTAGTTCTTTCTTTTTATTGTTTTTTTTTCTACATAACCACCACTATTCTCAAAGCACTTTTCCCAAGAATCCAATGACGGATCTCCAGTGTTCACTAAAAAACTTGCACTCTTAGACACCATTCATATCTTCAACAGAGAGATTTAAATTTCAATTCATGAATGTATAAGTTGAACTATCATAACAGTGCGATTGGCAATTCTCTCTAACCTATTCGGATAGAATAAATAACAGGCGGTATTATTTTCTGAACGCTCCTTTTACGTAATAGTGAATCGTATTGGTCCTCGGCTAGAAAATACAGAAATGTACTATTCAACTCCTTTTATACTAATCACTGACAATGTCATATCAAAGCAAAAACATATTTAGAGTTGAACATAAAATAAGGACTTGTCCTGCTTTGATAGGGTTCAAAATAGACTTCGTAGCCTCGTGGGACATGTCCTTCGCTGCAACCTTTTTCTCACAGAAGAGATGTTGCGAGTTTGTCTCTACTTTATCGTTATTTTAACGGAAAGTGTTCGACTAAGCTTCAATCTATGGTCCCCCCCTCGCCAAACTTTCACAAGAAACACTCGTCTAGCTGAAAACACTATCAATAATTCCCACACTCTGTATTTGTGCCTAAACCTAAACGTAGATTCCATGATCAAAGCTTCTTTCTTAGAACTGCACGCCTGTGGAATTGTCTTCCGTTTTCCTGCTTTCCAGCTGTCTATAATATGGTTGTCTTCAAGTCCAACGTAAACAAGTTTCGGATGAGCCGTTACACTTTAGTTAACAAAATTATCGAACTTCCATTACTATCGATTACTATATTGCCCTTTCGACTACTGTACACTCTTTAACCCTTATCCTTGAGTGGCCTCTTGGCTTTGATAAGTGGTGACGCCTATGTAAAAAAAAACCCGGATTTGTGCATAACTAACGAATATAAGAATATGTAATGCGAGTTGACTTATTCGACTCCCCGTGACGGCTTCTATACTTTTCTATAATTAAAGCAGAGTCACAAATAATAATAAATGCATCTGAAGGTCTATATACAATTACACGACGTCTGTTATGGATTGCAGAGTAGAATATAGTAAATGTCAAATGCCGTTTTTGACTGCTCGATGTCTGCGTTTTGGTTTTCTAATGACTTCGGCATAGCAAAAAGCGAAAATATACATACCTTGAGTTCTATATAAAAGTAGAAGTATCTATTGTAGACTGTGGAAAAATAGAAAATATATGTCAGCCATTTTATTTGGATTCTCACACTGATTCTTCTTTTTGCGATAATTACATCGTAGTAAAAAACAAATCAACATGTCTAGAAGTCTACATAAAAGTTATCCGGATAAAAGATTCAGTTTCTCTCTGGCTATGTTTCGTTTTACCATCACTGCAGCATAGTAACAAACAATAATTATGATTTTAAATAAAATATAATTAAACAAAAACAATAATAAACGTATAAAAATAAAAAATAAATTAATGAAATAATAATAATAATAAACCTATATAGCGATATACATAGAAGTAGATCGGATCTGTTGTAGACTACATAAGAGATTACAGTATACGTCAGCTGTCTTTTTCGAATCTACTCTGGTCGCATTTCACTTATTACCATGATTCCAGCATAGTAATTTAGAATAATAAATGTGTCCAGCTATCTACGTAAAAATAGGCCGGATAAGTTTTTAACTGTCGAGTAGAGGATAGTATTGTATTTGTCAAACGTCACTTTCGGCTACTTACTGATTGCTTCTATGTTTTGGTCCTGGATATGACCTTAAGCTATATCCAGTGATGAGGCCCCAGCTTGCGTTCTTTGGGGAGTGTGGAGCCACCCTTTAATTGCCATTGATCCCAGGTCCACTCTGACCTGGAGTAGTAGTACCTGTTAGGGCCCCAACCATGGGTTAAATAGAAACCGGCTTGAAAACAACAAATATATTCTATTAAAAAATGTTTCTTCCGAATCTTTGGATTCAGCATTAAATAACCTGGAAAGGGATAATATGCCGTAAAACAACCAACCAGCCAGCTTATGATACAACATGTGAACAAAACAAAAATAAACATATCCGAGCTGCTACGTTAAAGTAGAAAGGATTTTCTTAGGCTGCGGAATAGAAGATACTCTACGTAAATGTATTTTTCGACTCCTCCATGTCTGACTCACTGATGTTACCATGACTTCAGCAGAGTAGCACTAAATAATACACATATTTTGTTCTTAAGATACTGTTCGATAGTCGAGAGTGTATATAAAACAGAGTCTATTTAACGGGTGTGTCTTTAACGTTGTGATGTGTCAATTTATGTATATATACGTATATTAAAATTTTCTGATTTCCTAGTTTCTTGAATGTGCGTATAATGTACATTGTTCGTCTCTAGTTCTATGTTTTTGATTACTTTATAACTGTTTGTATAATAACTCCAGATAATGAAAATTAACACAGACTTTATCAACAGGAAGGATAACATTGTCGGTTAGATTGTAGCAACAGACTAACACATTTAAAAAATTAAATTGGCGCTTCCTGCAATGAAAGATGCTTTTCTCTCGAAAGGACGAACGCTAAAATGTGAATTATATTCGGATATAATAATTTATTTCTACGTTAGGTCCCTTCTCTCAGAGTTGAATACACTTCGTACAAGCCTACATTTTTCTATTTAGTCCCTCTGAGTTCTGCGGGCGACAAACTCAAACCATGGAGTACAATAGCCACGTTAGTTCGCTAAGACGTTGAATATAGAACTAATCTCTTCCAACTGTCCACCTGTATATCCTGTTTCTTTGCTTCCCTGATGTCACCAATAAATCTAAATGTCAGTTTATGTTTTCTATGAAGACAAAAATTCCTTTTCACCAAGTTAACATTCCTGGTACCATAAATATTATATTTTTAACTATGAAATTCGTTTACATAACACTCTTTCTTTTGTTCAAGCACTCCTTTTTGTTATCGAAATCTTTCTAATAACTAAACACTGATGATCGCCCACTGTCAAACTACCCGGCATTTTTTCGAGAATCCATAATTTACAGTACAAAAAAGGTGGATCTATTTTCGATTGTAGATTAGAAGCATGCATACTGTCAGAAGTTTTTCTTAAACTTTTCGTGTACTGCTTGTATGTTTCTTATCATAAATACAGCACGGACAAAACAATAACAATAATAAAATGATTGAATTACAACATTATAACAAGAAAAAAATTATGATGTTTCATCATTTGGGTAGCGGGTCGTCTCTAGACGAACAGCGTAGACCCACTATTTACACTCCAATGTATACGGTTTCTCATACAACATCTTGATATATTGTTAAAATAAATGGACGTTTCTGATAAATGAACGTTTCGATACTTTTATATAACAATTATTATTTTATTTTTTTAAAGAAAAGTATAATCAGGAATAAATACACACGGAATGAGTTTAAAAATTTAATTAGAAATTCTTGTTTAATTCAAACAAATCTTACGGTGGTTCAAACACTCTACATTTTCAATAAAAAGTATACATCTCATTTTTCTTAGTTATTAATACTATGAAATATAGTAAAACGTCGTAATTAAATAATGTTATGTGCTGTTTCAATTTAATAAGAATGAAATATACTTTATCGAGTGTGCGCAAAAATATGTGTTTTTCGGAAAATTTCTTGTATTCAGTTTAAAAAACCGACATTAAATACGCCCACACACACACACACACACACACACACACACACACACACACACACACATATATATATATATATATATATATATATATATATATATATATATATATATATATATATATATATATATATATATATATTAGCATTTCAGTCCGGGTCTTTCGACTCTGTATATTGAGCAAAAAAAAAAACAGGTCATTTTTTTAAAAATTTGACTCCTATCATGACCCCTTAATATTTATTGTTTTGACTCTGTATATTGAGCAAAAAAAAACAGGTCATTTTTTTTAAAATTTGACTCCTATCATGACCCCTTAATATTTATTGTTTTGGGCACAAATCGCGTTATTAAGTTATATCCATGTCCAAGTAAGCTACATTTAAAATTTCAAGTGTTTATACCAAAAATTGGCGGAGGAGTTTGGTAGAGTTCTCAAAAGTTAAATCGTTGAACTTTGACCCCTTAACAGCCCGGGTGTTTGCATGTGTATGCTGAGCAAAAAAAAAAAGTGGTAGTAGGAATGCAGGCTCGAACCCCAACCGAAAAGCAGGATAAGAACGGGGTAAAACCTAACGTTTATCCTGTTACGACCACAGCCAAACCGGAAGCGACATTTGTAAATTTAAGGCTAGACAATCTAAAGGAGAGGATAACTTTAAAAAATATCGGCGAAAAAAGTGACCCCCCCTGTAGAAATGGGCCTAGTTGAAGGGGAAGACATTAATGTTTTTAGCCACTTTTTCGATATTTGTCGTATGAAAGATCGAACTTTAAAACGATACTGATCTTGGTAAAATCCGTTGCCTCTATTGAAAGTTTAAGGCAGATATGCAAACATACATACATACATTTATATATTGGTAACTAAAAATTTTCGACCCAAAATGATGAAAAAGCTTGTCCTATCTCTGAATACCCTTTATGTAAAATTTCAAATATTTAGACCAGAAATTGTCTGAGTAATTTGGAAAAGACCGCAGAAGTCAATTTTTAAAAAAAATTTGACCCCTATTATGACCACTTAACATTTATTGTTTTGGGCTCAAATCAAGTTATTAAATTAGATCCATTTCCAAGTAACCTATATCTAAAATTTCAAGGGCGTAGACCCAAAAATTGTCAGAGGAGTTTGGTAGAGTTCTCAAAGGTCAAATCGTTGAACTTTGACCCCTTAATCGCAAAATTTCTGGCTCAAAACCGATCACATCGATTTTTCCAAATCTCAGTACCCTGTATATCAAATTTCGAGTCTGTAGATTAAAAATTGACAGAGTTATTGCGTAGGGAAATGTACACAGACACACACACAGACACACACACAGACAGACACACACACAGACACGTTCACTTTTATATATATATATATATTTGTATGTGTTCATAAAATTTTATATATATGTATATATGTATATGTATATATATATATATATATAAATATATATATATATATATCTATATCCATCTCTCTCTCTATATATATATATATAGAGAGAGAGACAGACAGAGAGAGAGAGAACTCTATATATATATGTGTGTGTGTGTGTGTGTGTGTGTGTGTTTGTGTGTGTATGTATATCTTTATTGATAAGCAAATAGTTTATATGCATATAAGTTACTGCTTCATTTTTAAAAACTTACTAGTCTGGCTATCTAGTTCATTGGCTGACAACATAGATAGAACCTAAGACCTCGAAATTGACAGCATAACCCTTTTATCCCTGCATGAATAAGACTATAAAATACTGAATTAAGCATTATTGTTTAATAGCAATCACATTTATGAAAAAAAGGGAATGGATACCTACACTAATACACAGACATGTATATATATATATATATATATATATATATATATATATGTGTGTGTGTGTGTGTGTGTGTGTGTGTGTTTGTGTGTGTGTGTGTGTGTCCATCCATCGATTTTGATGAATTCCACAAAAGATAACTGATGATGATGTGACCTGCGCGAGGAATTTCTAGGACATAGTTGCACAATCTCCAAACACACCTCACTATTGATCTATATATCTATCTATCTGTCTATATAAATATCTATCTAGTGATATGTGGACAACAACGATTTGAAGTCATACCTTGACAGGTTGTAAAACCTTGTCAAACTAAGTGGCAGGTCAGTATGCACGGGCAATTGTCCAAACAAGTGGCCGGATTCGAAACAAAAATACAGATAGGCTAGAAATAGGTCTTCCATGAGATGAAAATATCTTATATAAATCTCCCTCTCTCTCTCTCTCTCTTTCTATATATATATATATTTATATATATTTATTTATTTATACATATATATATATGTTTTTATTAATACGTAAATAGTTTATATCAATATAAATTACTGCTTCATGTTTAAAAACTTAATAGTGTGGCTATCTAGTTCATTGGCTGACAACACGGATAGAAACTAAGACCTTGAAATTGATAGCATAATGCTTTAATGAATAAGGCTCTAAAATACTGAATTAAGCAGCATTTTTTAATAACATTCCCATTTATCAATAAAAGGAAATGGATATCTACACTAAAACACAGGCATATATATATATATATATATTAACTATATATCTATTAACTATATATATATTAATTATGTATATATGTATATATACACATATATATATATATATATATATATATATATATATATATATATGTTCATCGATCGATTTTGATGAATTCCACGAAACGTAACTGATGAAGTCTCTGATATGCGCGTGAAATTTCTAGGACAATACTTACGCAATCTCTAACCACACCTCACCTAAGTCTGCACAGTAAATACCAGTGCCAACTAGAATTTTTCGGACGGTGTGAGAAAATGCCGAGACTAGCGTGTGCAAATCTGTACGAAATAATAATGTTGGCAAATCACCTCGTCAGATCATCGCATTGAAGTAACGATATGCGTGGCCAGTATAAGATGAATGGCCATCCATTTGAGAATATATATATATATATATATATATATATATATATATATATATATATATATAGTGCGAATTGAAGGTTTATTATGATGTTGTTGTTTTTGTTTTTAATATCATTTAACTCCTTGTTTGAGCATTGCAATATATCTTACTTTCTGTTTTATTTCCAACATTAAATCTTATTAACCTCTGATTTCTCTAAATTAAAAACAATGCTTTTCCCCTACATCTGCCTTTTTATGTACGTATGTATGTATGTATGTATGTATGAGTATATATGTGTATATAGGAGTGTGCATATGCGTGGGAAAAGAAAGAGACTAGAATCTTCAATAAGCGGTTAAAAAATAAATAAACGTGTGTGTGTGGGGGGTGCGCGCCTGTAGACAATCAAGACAAACAGCGTGTCGTTTTATCTCGTCACGCACCTAGAACAGTAATACATCCATAAGTCCAAGCTTTTGGTGAGAAGATTCCACATAGCTTATCGCCTACATCTGCTTATCAGTCTCAAGGTGTGTATGTACCTACGTCTATAAACGTGTGTGTGTGCGTATCCTATATGTGTTTGAGTACGTGTAGAATCATAGGTGGTAGAGTGGGGGTGTATATACATGTATGTTCACATATGCGTTGGTGTTCGTGGGATTCGTGGGTGTCCAATTCAAAGTTTTATGAAAGACTTGGTTTTGAAGAGAGGCCACATAAGTTGCTGACTATTCCGAGTCCAAAATGTTGGAAGGGTCATATTCCAATATATCTTAGCCTTATTGGCCATACCCGTGCCCCTTCAGCTGCAAACCTTGACCGCACTCCACACATGTTTCCATCATTCACACTGAGGAAGACCGAGGGTTCGGTCGAAAATAATGTGCTTTTGAAAGAAACATTCTTGTTTTTTCCAAAGGATTTTGTGTATTCGTACACGTCAACATATAGGAAATAAATACAGAAAAGATATAAACGTTTATATATTTTTCGTATTGATTTTTTTATTCATACATATATATTTTTATATCCGTCTACGTCTCCGCTTTTTGAAATTGATCAGTGTGTAATCAAGCTATCGTATAGGCAGTCGAAAAGTTCCAAAATTGGATTCAAGTATTATAAAGCCTGACTCTATAATATGTCAGTTAATGCGACGATGAAGTCTTAACATGAATACAACTCAACTACAAAGATTTTAAAGAAAGTTTCCTAAGCCATTGTGTATAGAAAAATGGTTTTACATTTTTACATTTATTAACAGAGTAATTTTGTTAGAGAGCAGCCAAGCAGAAGCAGTAAATTATCTCTTTACATCTCTATCCTTATTTATCTATTTACCACTGTATCTATCTATGCATCTATTTATTTAGCTATCTATCTATGTCTCTCTGTCTCTATGTCTCTCTCTCTGTCTCTATGTCTCTCTCTCTCATATATATATATATATATATCTGTCTATATAAATATCTATCTAGTGATGGGTGGACAACAACGAGTTGAAGTCATGACAGCTTGTCTCACATTATCAAACTTAGTGACTGGTCAGTATGCACCGGAAATTATCCGAACAAGTGGCTGGAAGTGACATGTCGTATGCCAAATGTTCCGGTTTTCGCAAGCATCGTTGGCAGTCGGATTCGGAACAAGAAAGACAGATGTGCTAGAAATAGGTCTTCCCATGAGATGAAAGCTCTCAGAATGAAAGCAGAGAATAAAAAAACTCACATCAAAGATCGTTGGTCACTCCATTTGTGCTATGATGAATGGAGTGAATAAAATATATAAAACACACATCCTGGTTTGTCTTGTGAAACGTCTCCCTAAAAACAGGCCCGGCTCCCCAAGATGGTTGAAGGAACCCCAAGCAGAAACAATAGCAGAACATGTATGTCGTTATATATATATGTTATTATATGTCCTGACACGAACGCATCAACAGCACTAAATGAAAGGAATTACGGACCGTAAAACACACATTCAAGATACAAGGAAAACAGTCCGTTACACCACGTACGCAGACACATACATATAGTCCGTTTATTATAAGGAACAAAAGATATTAAGTACAACGTATAGACATTCAAACACATCACGATGCAACATTATTTATAGAACTCCTCAGCGACACAGATACGTACCAAACGCAAACACGTATATATACACGTACGTTGATTTAGTATCGTATATACACGATCGTATATAAACACAACCCCACTACGCAACATACATACTCATACACACACAAACACACACACGACAATGTATATATATATATATATATATATATATATATATATATATATATATATATATATATATATACATGCTGTTATGATTTTTCATCAGATCAGTCTGGATGGTAAATGTATGGATTTACATTCTAGGATCACTTTATATTAATGATTTAGTCACTGTATTTTATATTGTTGAAGTACATACAAAAAATACGCTATTCGTAGTACATAAAAATTAATAACTTATCATATAAGAGTACATACATACATATATATATATGTATGTGTGTATATATATATGTGTGTGTTTATACATACACACATATATAGCAAATACAAAACACAGATAGTAATGAAAATAAGACAAGATTCTGACATCTACGAGTAATGAATTTGAGCCACCTGATATCGAGCTGAAATGTTTTGTCTGGGGACGACTATCGGAGTCTGTAGATATTTTTGTAAAACATCGAATATCGAATATAGCAGCAAGTCCTGGAAACATATACCAGAAAAAAACGGAAACAATAATACATCATCCCCTATGACAACACAATTCGAACAGATACGTAGTTATAAAAAGAAGCTATTAAACCGGATCTAGTTTTATATTATAAGGAGAAAGAAGAGAGCTTACACATGGTCTCGGCAGTCGTGTTAAATGCATATCTTATCTTTCTCCTATTTTTATTGGAATTTTTCCCTCTTTTCCTTGTACATATTTGTGAATTATTCGACGGATTTCGGCTTTTGAATGATTTTGGACCATCTTCCAATTACGGGATTTCCTTGGATTTTACTCGTGCGAATGGAAATTTAATTAACTTTATTGGACTACATTTTTGGATTTTACCGTCATTGGATACTTTACCTTTCACCAGACTATCCATTTACTTGAAATCACCTGTTTCATCACCATATTCCCTCTGCGTCACTTTTTGTTATCAAGTAAGATCTTTGACTTACTTGCAGTTTCATCAAATAGTTTTGTATGCAAAATCCGATCCCGCATTTTCCTAATACCTACCCTCTGATGAGAACGGAAGTATTTCTTTGAAACTCGGCGGATTAAGGACTATCCACTTATTAAGTGTTTCCTTTTCAGATTAAATATGTTTTTAACTATTTTTCAAAGTGGTTTTTAACATGTTTTTATTAACTATGTGCTGTCATATATATATATATATATATATATATATATATATATATATATATATATATATTACATAGGTATAACCACTTATCAAGTCCCAGAGAACACTCGAGGATAAGGGTTTAGAGTGAAAGGGAGGATAAGCGTTAAGAGTAATCAGTTGGACAATAAAGTAATCGTTGGTAATGGAAATTCGGTAAATTTTAAACAAGGGGAATGGCTCATTAAGAACTTGTTTACGTTGGCCTTGAAGACAATCATATTGTAGTCAGCTAGAAAGCAGGAAAACGGAAGACAATTCCACAGGCGTGCAGTTCTAAGAAATAAGCTTTGTTCATGGAATCCACGTTTAGGTTTAGGCACAGATTAAGAGTAGGGGGGAATTATTATTAGTATTTCAGCTATACGAGTGTTTCTTGTGAAAGTTTGGCAAGGATGGGCCATAGATTGCAGCTCAGTCCAACACTTTCCATTGAAATAAGGATAAAGCAGAGACAAACTCGCAACATCTCTTCTTTGAGATAGAGGTTGCAGGGAAGAGAAAAGGACATCTACTACGAGGCTACGAAGTCTATTTTGAACTCTATCAAGGCAGGACAAGTCCTTTGTAGCAGTTCCTGCCCAGATGTGGCAACAGTATTCCATCCTTGGACGTACCTGGCTCTTATATAGATAGAGAATTGCATCAGCAGTGAGATATCTACTGAATCGATAGAAGGATCCCTCCATTTTTCCAGCGGCCCTGGCAACAGATTTGATGTACGTGCTTCATTTAAGATCAGGAGTAAATGTCAAGCCCAGAAGCTTGTCAAAACTTGAGGCCTCTACAAGACGAGATCCATTCATTTAAATTGATGCCAGATGGGGATCAGAACGCTAATGATGTAAAGAGAGAAGCTTGGTTTTAGATGCATTAAAAATAACCAGCCACTCCTTTCCCCATTGTACTATGTGCTCCAGATCAGATGAAAGAGAATCGGAGAGAACTTGGTCGGTTACTGTCTTAGATGTGCTACCATAGATGGTAGTGTCATCAGCATAAATGTCTACGAATAATGTAAGGATGTTATTTGGATATATATATATATATGTATATATATATATAACTACTTCATTTACTCACATAAAATTAATATACGAAAGTATAGATTTATGCATAAACTTTAAGTATTTACTTCAAAAGTGGTCAATACCTAGGTAGAGCTAGTTAGTAATTTATAAAATATATATGGCGATTAAGATACACTGAATATTCGGCGTTTCATCCACTCTAGGATTCGTCAGGCTTATGCGCGAATTCTGTGGTTGTTTCTCGTTTTTATATGGTCCTATTCTGTTGAGAATTTTAGTTAGCCAATCAGCTTTCTAGTATCCACCGCGGCCCTTCCTATCAGCCAATGGGCATGCATTTTATCGAACAAAGGATCTGTTTTAGAGCTAGGTTAGTGGTTTAAGGCAGACCTTTTCCTTTATATATATATATATGTATATATATACATATGTGTACACACATATGCACATATATATACATATATATGTGTGTGATCGTTTATGTATATTCATGTTTATTTAATTTATTTATTTGTTTATTTTCTATTGTTTTTGTTAGTTTTAAAGCTATTTTGTATCGCTATCCTAGAGTAAGTTTTGTTTTGTGAACACAGTTATTTGCTATTGCTCTTCTAAAGTTTAATAGATTTGGGGGTTCTTTAAAGTAGAGGATAGCAAATTTTTCATGAAGGCATAATTTACATGGGTCGTCTAAATGCCTACACGTGGTAGCTTGTCTTATTATTTTCCATTCGACTACCGGCGAATGTCCGCTTTCTTTGAGTTCCCAATATTTATTCGCTAGTGTTGTTTTTATACGGTGTTTTTTATTGTTGAATGTACTTTTGTGGTCATAGTATTGGGTTTTGAAATCTAAGGAAGTCATGCCTACGTAATATTTCTTGTTAAATCTGGTTTTCTTTCGCAAATATTGTTGCCTGATAAACTACGCTTTTTGTTAGACATTTGTTTTGAACTGGGCAAATTGTGCGGTGTCTACAGTTGCATTTATGTTGTTCGTTATTAGTATTTTTATTTATGGTATGGTTGTTCTTGTCCGGGGTTGGTTTGTTATTATTATTATTATTATTATTATTATTATTATTATTATTATTATTATTATTATTATCATTTCTGCTAGTGTTGGTTTTATTTTTTTCATGGTGTCTACTTTTTTATTGTTTATTTTAGTGTTGCTTACATTGTTTTTATTTAGTATTTTATTATTATGTGCTTTAATTATCATCTCTAAATTTTCGCAACAACTGTAGGATAACTTTAATATATTTTATTGAAGATTTTGTGTAAGAGGTTGGTTGCGGGGAAGTGTTTTTCAATAAGATCTAGAAATTTCTTGCCAAGTTTTGTTTTTAACATTTGATTGTATGGGGCCGTATACCAAATTATAGTTATTTTTCTTGTATTTTTAATTTTATTATAGTTGTTGGTGTTTTGTAGCTTATATTTGATATCGATATTTTTGTATCCACTATTTTTTACAGCTGTTTCGTAGATATTGGTTAACCTGTAAAATGCATTTTCATCGCTTGAGTTATTACTGAGTCTACTTACGATCGAGTAAGGAATGTGTTTTATAATTGATGGTGGGTGATTGGACTTAGGGTTTACGTAAATTGGAGTAGCGTTATCTTTTAAGTATGGTTCATATGTGTTTTTATCTAAGTTTAACGTGACGTCCAGGAAGTTTGTTATTTTTATGTTAGCTGATACGTCTGCTTTTAGGCCTTATTTTTTCATTTCCTTGTGTATGAGTTTGCTTAAAGTTTTCTCCTTTGACTTTGTTGGAGTTTTTTATTATAGCTAGTCCGTCATCTCTATATAGGCCGATATCCGTAGTATCGAATATGCTTGTGACGGTATATAAAATGTATAATCCCACGAGACCTAATGCATCTGCAGAATCTCTGGCACCCATCGCCAAATAAAACGAATTTTTTTTATTTTAGTTTTTATCCATTGGTTATTGTTATTTATTAGAACTGATTTTCTACATTTTTTAATGTTTTTAAAGGTCTGCCTTAAACCACTAACCTAGTTCTTTAACAGATCCTTTGCTCGATAAAATGCATGCCCATTGGCTTATAGGAAGGGGCGCGGTGGATACTAGAAAGCTGATTGGCTAACTAAAATCCTCAACAGAAGACGACCATGTAAAAACGAGAAACAACCACAGAATTCGCGCATAAGCCTGACGAATCCTAGTGTGGATGAAACGCCAAATATTCAGTGTAGCTTATTCGCCATATATATTTTATAAATTACTATACATATATATATATATATATATATATATATATATATATATATATATATATATATATATATAGGTATGCATTTTCGTTTTCGTTAATTATCTTTGCGATATAAGTTTTGAAAAAATCCCATCCGACATTCATACAAATTACTAAATTTGATTGATATGGCTCCATTCTTTTTAATCATTGAGTCAATGTATATATATATATATATATATATATATATATATATATATATATATATATATATATATGTGTGTGTGTGTGTGTGTGTGTATGTATATGTATTCATATTTATGTATATATACATATATATATATATATACATATGTTTGTGTGTGTGCGTCTGTGCGTGTTTGTATATATATATATATATACATATATATATGTATATCTATATGTATATATATATATATATATATATATATATATATATATATATATATATATATATATATGTATATATATATATGTATGTATATTAGGGTAGGTTGAATTTGGAACTGTACAAAATGGCATTTGAAGAAAGTTGCTAAATAAAGTCACTCATGAAAACGAGAATTTTCCAAATTAAAACTTGCACTGTTACCTAAACTCGGAAAACACGGTTTTTCTCTGCAGTATTATTTTTTAAATTGTCCAGACTGAATACTTAACCCAAACTGTATTACTTTTAACCAATTTTCAGATGAGTTTTTCTAATCCAAATCTAATCTAATCTAATACAAAATAATCTAACGTCTCAAATGGATGAAATATCTATTACCGAATTTTAATTATAAGGTAAAACCGGTTTTAACCCTAGAAGAAGCTCGAACTTTTTAACTCGAGGTAGATAAAAAAAAAAGTCCAGACAAATTTGTCATATTTTAATGCAAACTAATTTTTATATTAATCTGTTTAGATGTATTTTAATAAAAGTAAAATCTGATTTTTCAGGTTCCAGTTGAACACCGTAAATACCTAAAGGATCAGAGGAGGAGAATAGGGCCGAAAGCTACTTTTCAGCTTGGTCCAGTTGATAAAAATGCTATGAAAAAAGTAAAAAGGAACGAGAGGTTTTAATAAAAAATGTACATTCATCACCAACACATTCAATTTAAAATCTCCAGAGTAATATTTCCTCCCCATCTAACTCATCTTCACAAAGAACCAAAAGAAGAATATTTGCAGCCAAGGAGTCATCCAAAAGGGCCTTATAGCCTTATAAAATTTCCCAGATATGCTCTTGAGTCAGCGGGGGGCATATCTTCATATCTTGGTGCCAGCCTTGCCAATGCCTTGCTTTTGGATTTTTATGGCTATGGGCCTTCTTATACCCAATATTAATATAAGCTATATTCTTATTGATAAAAGTAAGTGGACAGGGCAAAAACTAAAGAGAAAACCGCTGCAAATAAAATAAAACATAATGAAAATGTGGACAATCTGATATGCATTGGAGTTGATGAGAGAATAGATAAGGATACATTGTTTTATAAAGAAATTGTGGAGGAAAATGGACAGAAAACTATGAAAAAAAAAACTAAGGGACCAGAATACGATTTAACTTTTACAATAGGGACACCATATGAAAGTAAATATTGGACACATAGAGTTCTTCCTAACAGTGGTGCAACAGGTGCTGTTCATGCAGAGCAAGTGATGGATTTTTTACATAGATTAAACAGTGAAAAGACTATTAAGGCTATCCTTGTTGAGAACACTAATGCCAACGCAGGTGGAATGGTTGCAATTTTAGAAATATTATTATTTAAATCTTCATACAATCTGTTTCTCCTTGCACCATAGTAAACTACCTTTCAAGGCTCTTTTTAAAAACATGGATGGTTGTACAAAAGCCCTACAACATTCAGCGGGGCACTGGAGAAATTATGTTCAAATGATTGTTATAATTTACCCCAAAATATCATTTTCCACTATTAGCAATCCTCTGGATTCAATTTTGAAAATTGATGAAATTTTGAAAATTGATGAAATAGATGACCTCATTTGTGACCAAAGATTACTGTAAGAATCCACAGTAGGTATTTCTAGAGGTAAGGTTGACTCTAGATATGCTTCATGAAAAATGTTTCTTTTAAACAAGGCAAAATGGAAAACTTTAGCCATCAGACTCCTGTGTTTATGGACTCGTGATACATATCCACAAAGGCTCATAACAAAACTGCAGAGGTTAATAAATTTTAATGTAAATTTGTATGCCATTCGTTGGTTTGAAATAAAAAAAAAAAAAATAAATTCCACAATCAGCAATTGCGCATTTTTAGAATTATCTTGAGTATTAATAAACAGCCCCAGGAAATCCAGCACATTGCATTAAAAAGCATACAATGTAATGCGTTTTGTTTACTGCCTGAAAACCTTCTATATTAAATGGTTAAATCTGAGGAAATTGAAGCAAGAGAAGAAGCTTTAAAAAGAATTTTGGCCATTAGGTAAATAAACATTTATTCATTTATTAATGCCTCCATTATGTATTCAAATTTATACAAACATTTTAAAGATTTTATCTAATTTCACCATAATTATTAAAGCAGTACACATTGATTTTTTTTAAATATTCAATTACTTGTTATATTCTTTCAGGAATGGCGAAACAACGAGGAAACGATTAAAAAAAATACCAAATATTAATTTTAATGCGACTCATTGGACACAATTAATAGATTTGACATTGTGTGGTATTCTTGAACCACCAATAACGTTAGATTTTTCTGATTCTGAACTTCGAGAATCATTATTTAATGGAAACAAGCTTGACTTGCCAGATTTGCCATCACATTCTCAGGGCATGGAACGGGCAGTCAAGTTAACAACAAAAGCATCACAAACTGTATATGGTTTCCAATCAAGACATCGACACATCACAGCCAAAGTTTTGAGTTAGAAATTGAGACCATCACTTTTTGTCTAAGGGATATTATATAGAGCAATTTCACTCTGTATATTAAGCTCTATCAAAATAATGTTTTGTCCTTTCCTTATTTGTTTGTTTGTTATATTTTGACTTATAACAGAAAAAAAATCAAAATTAAGAAATTGAAATATTACTGCTTAATTCATAACATGAAAAGACAATTTGCTAATGTCACTCTATGATAAATAGAGAACTTGCCAATCATCTCAACAAAATAACCTTTTCAGTTACATACAATATGGTTTCCGCTCTGAGAGATCAACGGCTAATGTGCTGATTGTGATATCACACAGAATCTGTGAATTTATTGACAAAGATTTCATTTCTAGAGTAGTAGCTCTTAGCATATCTAAGGAATTTGATAGGGTCTGATACAGAGGTTTACTTCATAAAATCTCTAGATATGGAATAGCTAGAAATGTGCACTCAAGCATTAAATCTTTTCGCTCAAATGCGTCTATGAAAGTGGTCGTTCATGGGCAAAAATAGGCCACAGTATTAATGCTGACATGCCCCAAGGATTTATATTGGGCGCAACTCTCTTCCTTATCTTTATCAAGGACCTCACAAACCATATTATTCGATCATTTGTCGACATCTATGCATACACTACTACTATCAATGGCAACACTACAAAAGCCGACAAATATCAGAAGCTGTCTGATTCTCTATTCTCTGGCCTTAAACGTGTGCTACAATGGGGTGAGAAATGGCTGGTCAGCTTTGATACACCCAAAATCAAACTACTATATGTTCACTACTAACGCTTATATCTCCAGTTTAACTCAATTGGAATTAACATATCTTGATGAAGCACTCTGTTTTGACTCATATTTACCCTGAATCTGAAATGAAATACCTACATAAGATCCCTAACCACTCCCACTGCAATCCTCTACCTGTATAAAAAAAAACAATTCCGTTCAATCATTAAATCATCTCTCTCCGATAGGTTCATGAGAGTAGTGGTTGATGGGCAGAAATCAGAGGCCCACATTATTAATGCTGGAGTCCCTCAGGGGTCCATCCTGTGCCCAACTCTCTTCCTGATCTCCATCAATGATCTCCCAAAACACATACTTAAATAATTCGTTGATATCTATGCTGATGAAATAACCATCTATGACAACACATCAAAGGCCGTAAATGACAAAGTTCTCTCTGATTTTACCTCCTCTGATTTTGAGCGCGAGGTACAGTTGGGGAAGAGGTGGCTGGTCACTTTTAATGCATCCAAAACCAAGCTTCAATCTTTACATCATCAATGCTCTGATCTCCAACTGGCATCAATTGAAATGGATGGCTCTCGTCAAGCGGAGGGTCCATGTTTTGACAAGCTTCTGGGTTTGACCTTTACTCCTGCTCTGAAATGGAACAAGTACATCAGATCTGTTGGCAAGGACGCTGGGAAAATGGTGGGATCCTTCTATCGCTCCAGAAGATATCTCACTACTGATGCAATTCTCTATCTGTATAAAAGCCAAGTACGTCCAAGGATGGAGTACTGCTGCCACAGCTGGACAGGAGCTGCTAAAAACAGCCTATCCTGTCTTGAGAGA
This sequence comes from Euprymna scolopes, assembly GCF_053919585.1. Taxonomy (NCBI): domain Eukaryota; kingdom Metazoa; phylum Mollusca; class Cephalopoda; order Sepiida; family Sepiolidae; genus Euprymna; species Euprymna scolopes. The sequence continues at coordinate 69,005,838 of NC_136500.1, read as the reverse complement.
GTACAAAATAGACTTCATGGTTTAGTGGGGGATGGACTTTTATCTTCCTTGCAGCCTCTCTCCCACAGAAGAGACGTTGCGATCCTTTCCTTGTTTTATCGTTACTTCCATGGCAAGTTCTCGTCTGAGCTCCAACCTCTGGTCCCCCTCCCCAATCTTTCATGATAAACACTCGTCTGGCTGAAACTACTGTCAATAATTCCTCCCGCCCTTTATCTGTGCCTAAATCCAAACGTAGATTCCATGAGCAGCGCTTCTTTCTCAGAAGTGCACGACTGTGGACTTCTCTTCCATTTGCTTGTTTCCCATCTGATTACAACTTGGATTTCTTCAAGTCCAATATAAAAAAAAAAATCCTGACAAACAGCTCTCTTGAGTAAGACACTATCAAATCTCCAATACTAATGATTACTACAATACTATGTCATTGATTACTGTGCAAGCAATAACCCTTATCCGTGAGTGGTCCCCGGGCCTTGATAAGTGGTGACCTCCATGTAAAAAAAAGGAAGTACTCCGGCCATATCTCGGGTGGAGCTCCAAAAATACTCTTTCCTATCTTGACAGAGTGCGGAACATCTACTTAATACTTAACCCTTATCATAGAGTTGCCACGGAGCCTTGATAAGTTGTGGCTGTCAAAGTAAAAAAAAAAATGAAAGGGGTGGTGGTGCAGACTTTCAATTTGAAGATTATTTATGATTTGTTACATTAAGATTATTTTTATAAAATATTTGAAATACTGCAATTTTTTGGTATTCACACGAATGTTCAAGACAAACCTTGCAAAAGATGAAGATTTTAAAGTATATTTTTGTCTACAAATTCGAAACAAACGCTCAAAAAAAAAAAACACTCAAGCATTTGATCTAACTTTTTGCATGAGTACTTAATAAGTCCAGATACAACTTTCAGTAAGTGTCATTTTTTACTTTTCTGAGAAAACTGAAAAATTGACCTATCCTAATATATATAAATATATATATATATATATGCTACAAAAATATCTACGTGTTATATATATATATATATATATATATATATATATATATATATATATATATATATATTGCAAATCGATGTATGTGTTATGTTTGTGCATATATGTACATGTACGTTTTTTTTTCTTTCTATGATTATGACTGCGTATGCGTAAGAAATTATGTATATTTATGCAGGTTTGATTTTATCTATTTGTTTTATTTTTATTTATTATTATTTTTAATTAATTAAAAAAATCGATTTCTGATCTTGTTTTATATACGAGGATATGAGGATGCATCAGTACATATGCGTGATCTATATATAATATCTAATTTCTACGAAGAATGTGATTGCATACATTTATTACTTCATTTAAATGACTGAGTTTACACATTAGCATTAGGTAAATAGCGAATTTAAGCTTCATTAATTAATGTATAGAACCAGCGTAAATATTATCGTTCAATTATTAAATTCCATCCATAATACAAATAGGTTTGCTGGACCCCTGTGGAGTATTATTTAGTTTATTTGTTTATTTGAAAACTCCAAATAATATGCAATGAAATTACAATATTGCCAATCAGCCATTAAGTTTCTGCGTGGTTTAGAAAGGGCGAGAATTCAATAATTTAATCTTGAATATACGCATTTGTTCCGACCACTGTCGGATAGAGATGAGTGCTTCTCTCAATAAAGGAAATTGGAAAATATGGGTGTTTATTGTTTATTCCCCTTGTTTCTCGATGGTATTCTAGGAAAATATTATTCTATAGTTATATTCTGACTGGGAGATTCATTTGGAGACCTGAGGAGACATAGAAACGTTAATTCGATGATTGTTAAAAACTTTAGAAGCAAAACAACACTTTGAACGTTATAACAAAAAACGGGCATATATTACTTTAGATGTGATATGAATTGTAGCCAAAACACAATTACTTGGTCCCTTTTTTCTTTCTTTTTAATATTTTTCTATTACCAGACTCAATACAATTGTGTATTAGGCAAGGTATTACCAGTTTTTAAAACATTTACGGACCATATTTTTTATATATTTATATTACGATATTTTCTATTTACATCTTTCTATTACTGACTGCTTGCTTAACTTATTTATAGATTTAAGAAATATTAATTTTAATTTTGAATTTAAACAAACGATTGTAATAATTTTGTCAGTCTATTTTGCATTACTTTCATTACACTTATATTACAGCTGTTAATTTGGAGAACATTCCTATCAATTATGCCAAAAAAGGAAGGTCATCGATAAGTGCGTCGAGGCATCAACTAATGCAAAGAAGGTGCATGGCGCAACAATCAACAATTACTGTGCCATACGACACAGCAGAACAGCCAGGGGATGCTAGGGTCGTATTTTTTAAAATGGTCGTTTGGGTCATTCGGATGGGAGTGATTCTTTCTTCACTGCAGATTCGGATGAAATTGGTGATAATTCAAATTTTCCTGGGCCTTCGACAAGTAGTTTCTCAATCGCAGCATTAGCCGGTGCACTACATGCCAATCTCATCATTTACCCAAATGAAAAGAGTAAAATCCAGCTTGTTTCTCAAGTTTCAATAGACGAAGACCCAAAAAAAACTTATTTGGAAAGACATGCTTCAAGTTCGACTGAAGAGCAAGGAAAGGATCATCTTAAAAGAAAGGCATTAGGTCAGAAACCGAAGAACAACGAGACATACGTTTAAGGAGAAATGCTTCAGCCATGTTCACTGCACGCACTTCAGAAAATGTTGAGCCACGAGATAGACGGATGGAGGGTCAAATATAATATAGAGCCAAATTAGAAGGGCATTCAAGAATAAACAAGTCACGCTGGTCGTTAAAAGCATTCAACTATATACCCTCTTCTAATTATTTTGAACACCCTGACATAAAAATAGGCTCTGTGTATAAGAAATGCTTCCATTGTCTCCCGAAAAGATGACCAAGTGAGCCAGCGGAAATATGTTCTTCAAATGGCAAGGTGAAAATCCCACTTCTTGAAGGACCTCCACAACTGCTACTACGCTTGCTGTCAGGTTCAAATTCTGAATCAAGAACCTTCATGAAAGAAATAAGGCACTACAATTGCGTATTTCAGATAACGGCTTTCGGATACAGTTACCAATATGGAGAGGGGTTTATGCCAACATTCAAAGTACAGAGGCAGGTCAACGATCTGATTGGATCTCTTCAGCCAACTGAAAATGAAAATAATGGTGTCAAAGTTAAAAATGTTATTTTTACGTTTTCTACCAAATTACTATGCCAATTTGGAGTGTAAAGCCTCGAAATCTGAGATACAGGGTAATCGGATGTGCGGAATTTTTTTTTTATTGGATTTGACCCAGAAAAATAACTGCTAATGGTTCCAGACAATCACTCGGGCAATATATATATATATATATATATATATATATATATATATATATATATATATATATATATATATATACAAGGTCTGTATAAAACACAGTGATCGATAAAGACAACTATGATCTATTTAAAAAGCAACAAAATATCTGAAATCGGCGCATGCGCATATCCATAGATTAATTGATTGAAAGATGTGCGCGTATATTTAGAAACAAATGTTTCTAAAATAATTCAATATGTCAGAGTTGATCTCACATTCAACGGCAACGTTTTTCTACATTCCGTTTAAGTATGGGTTTCACAATTGTTCACATCCTATTCATATGTCACCCACGCAAAAAACAACTGGCATACACACATCTATAAACAATAGGAGAACAACAACACAAATAAAGCAGCAGTTTTAGTGCGTTCTTTTACATAAATTTATATCAGCATGTTTATGTTTTTTCTTACAAGGTGGTCACCACTTATCAAGGCCCGGAAGCCACTCGGGGATAAAGGTTATTGCGTGTACAGTACGTTTGTGTTGAGATTTGATAAAGTGTCTTACTTAAGGGGGAGGTTCAGGTGGAATTTGTATATGTTGGACTTGAAGACATCCAAGTTGTAGTCAGGTGG
>NC_136500.1:68991851-68996851 GCF_053919585.1 Euprymna scolopes | reverse complement strand
TAATGAAATACATATAACATTTAATATATATATATATATATATATATATATATATATATATATATTAAGTAATGTGATTGATAATTTAAAAATAAGAAATCAAATTATAATAAAATTAAAAATCCGTTTCATAAGAAGGAACAACAATAAAATCAATTATCTGTACGATCGTTTCGGAAAACAGTGTTTTTATTGTGGTAGACATCAAGTTACGGACAATAATTATTACATATAGTTTTTTAATAAGCATGATCTCCTCGTCAGCAAATTTTGAAGGGTTTTTATTAAATTTCAAAGACACCATAAATAAACCTAGCATTAAAAGTAAGGCAGATGTATCTGGTTTTGTATGTTTTAATATATTTTAATGCTTTTATTCGATGCGTAAAAGAACTAGTGTGAAGTTGGTAAGTCTGTCGCGGTGCGCTTATGCCTTGTGTCGTATTTCTACTACGACGGCCACGTTTTCCGAAACGATCGTACAGATAATTGATTTTATTGTTGTTCCTTCTTATGAAACGGATTTTCAATTTAATTATAATTTGATTTTGAAATTTTAAATTATCAATCACATTACTTAATATTGAATAAGCTCTAGGATATTTACCTATCGAGCTTATTATATATCTAAATTACAACGAGCACTTTTTATTTCCTGTATTTTAATTAAACTAGTAATTTCACTGTTACATTAAAATACACTCAGCTCTTTAGACTATTGTTCTAATCTTCTTTAAATTATATATATATATATACATATATATATATATATATATAAATATATATATATATATATAAATATATATATATATATATATAAATATATATATATATATAAATATATATATATATATATATATATATATATATATCGGAGTTTTACTCTTTCGTCAGTATTTGTTGTTTTTTAAAATATTTTTCTTAACCATACGAAGAAAAAGTGTATGGAGAGTTCACTTAATGTTACTTGGAGCGTGGTTTTTGAAATGCTGGAAGAATGCAGCTGGCAACGCGATTTGATTATCAGTTGTTTCCTGTGAGAAGCACTGAGTACATTTAAATTTTACAATGAAATACGTATAAAATACGTTTTCAAGCCAATTACCACGCAATAATAAACAAGTATTACTTGTTTAAAATTTTAAGTTATACTCCTTCATCAGCATGTAATGTTTTTTTTCATCCTCCCGTTAAATAGAAGAAACAATGAATGGAAAAAATACCCTAATATCCAAATCGCGTTGCAAGACACGTTCTTTTTACATTTCAAAACACAAAACTGCAGATACCATCACGCAGATTCTCCATTCACTTCTTTTTTCAATTTAGCATTACAGTGAAGAAAAAAATACTGATGAAAGAGTATTATTTCAATATATATATATATATATATATATATATATATATATATATATATATATATATATATATATTCCATTTGCTTCACTTTTTGTTATGAGGTAAGATCTTTGACTTACTTGCAGTTTCATCAAATACTTTTGTATGCAAAATCCGATCCCGCATTTCTAATTCCTACCCTCTGACAATAAGGAAAGTTTTTCTTCGAAACTCCGTGGATTAAGGACTACCACTTATTAAGTGTTTCCTTTTCAGAATAAATATGTTTTTAACTCTTTTTCAAAGTGTTTCTTTAACATGTTTAATTGACTGTTTGCTCTTATATATATATATATATATATATATATATATATATACATGTATATATATATATATATATTTGAACAAGTAATAATTTTTTTTTGCGTTGTAATTAGTTTCTAAACGTATTTTATACAAATTTCATATTCAGTACACCCTTCTAACGCGGAATAACTAATATATATATATATATATATATATATATATATATATATATATATATAGAGAGAGAGAGAGAGAGAGAGAGAGAGAGAAAGAGAGGATTAAATCTCTAGCTAACTTCGACTTATCTATTTCATCGTATATGTAACAATACATTACCATTAAGGTATCTATGTAAATAATTAAAATGCATGAGTACAAATATATATTTATACACCCCCATACTTGTGATATCCAAACCTATTTAAAACAAAATATATGCAAAGAAACTAAGTCAGAATTGATCAATAGTCAACTATTTTCACTAATAATAGTTTTCATACGCTAGAAGAGACATGATATGGGGATTTTCTACATTTTATTGTATTTTCAGAGTAGATTATGAGAAGGAATCCAATTAAACAATGCGTACATATATGTTATATTGATTAAATTTATATGTGCTACGCTCTCCTTGTATATATATATATTATAGCAATATAGCCGACTAAATATTCGCATGAAATTTAACTATACTTTTCGACCACAAAATTGTCCATTAAGGAGTGGGCGAAATGTTAGTCTTCATTTCTCTATTTTTAATTTATACAACCAGATCAGATTTTTTCACGCATATATATATATATATATATATATATATATATATATATATATATATATATATATGACTACTTACTTAATCAAATAGATTAATGTACGAAATATGCGTAAAGTTTATTTAGTTCAACAGTGCTCAATACATAGGTAGAGCTGGGTAGTAAGTTATAAAAATATTTTTTGCAATTAAGCTACGCCAAATATCCTGCGTTTAATCCACGCTAGCCGAATATTCTCTGTAACTTAATTGCAATATATAATTTTATATCTTACCATATATATATATATATATATATATATATATATATATATATATATATGATGAAAATAATGGAAATAGTATTCCGACAAAATAGAGAAATAAAAAGGAACAAACCGTATTATGTGTTCATCAACGTTTCCTCTTTATTTTGAGATTTCCTCTGGATGAATGAGATTAATAAAAAAAAATACCAGTACAAAATATTTGAAAATGTTTCACATGCACAGTGTGATGCAGTTCTATTTCAGAAAAACGGAAATGGAAATTAAAAAATGAGGTGGGAGGGTTGGCGCTGTTAAAAAGAGGGAAATTTCAGTGACGCCATATAGTCGTTAATGTAACTTTAAAAATATGAACGCAGTTGAAAAAAAGATATATCTGCTGAAATTCAAATATAGGTTTGTAACAGAAATGAAATTAGTGTTTTTATGTGTTTTTTATGTAATTTATTGATTGAGATTATGTGTTAATTATTACAGGGGGTGTTTGAAGTCTGTGAGAGGTTAACCTGTGTTTAGAGTTAAATAATGTGCTTTTAATAAAAGTTTACATATTAATGGCGCTAAGTTATAGAAACCTGCACATTGTTTAATTGTGCTTGAAATTGCGATAAGCGCAGATTCAAGAAGTCTCCGGTGCGGTTTATTTGAAATAAATTTAACTACTTTAGCCTGTTTAAAGTTAAAGGTGTGATTATGCTGCAATGAATGAGAGAATAATGCACTTAGGGAATTGCTATTTTTTATATCTCTTTTATGTTCACTGAGCCTTTTTTCCAATTTACGCTGAGTTTCACTAAAAATATATACGCAAAACTCGAAAGATAAGAAAAGATTAAAAATAAACCCTGGAAACCTAAATTGCAGAAACTAAAGATAGATTTATATATTTATAGGAAAAAAAACAACTTATTTATATTAAAAAAAAAACTCAATATCAGTGATCGAGACTAATATAAGTAGAAAAATGCAAGATATTTAATTTACTTTTACAATGTTGTGACTTTTTTTACTTATATATATATATATATATATATATATATATATATATATATATATATACGTTTCATTATATTCGGTTGAGCATATTGGGAAGTGGTATGCAAACTGCTATTGGCGTATTAAGCGATGCTCTTTGTGTAGCAAATCGAGCTTAGGCATTTTTGATTATGGTAAAACATCGTTAATTCACTACCCGTACAGCAGCAGCAGCCGAATAACGTAATAGTAAGGCGCTTTGGCTGTCGTTTGGTCGTCGGTTTTCAATCCTGGCTTCAGGTAGTTACCTATCTAGTCGTTCTGATGAACTGTGACACAGCGAAATAGTACTGTATGTGGACGACTATATATATATATATATATATATACATATATATATATATATATATATATGTGTGTGTGTGTGTGTGTATGTGTGTGTGTGTGTGTGAATTTCTAATTGGCACAAATATCTAAGCTTGATGGACATATATTTATTCTTTCATGGCATATATATCAGTACTAACCATTCCAAAGCAAGGATATAATTATTTTCCTTCATAATATTTTATTGTGTCTTACACGTTTTCGTTGAATGGTGAAAAATACAACTAACAGTTGAGCAGGGACAGGTTATAATTTCTCGGAAAAAAACAAGACGTGGAATTTTTCCTTGGAGAGCCACATGTTTGCATTTGTGTCGAGCTGATGTAACACAAGTTATATGTTTTCTAACTTTTCAAATCACTACTATATCTTGGGTACAATATAATAATAAATAAGGAAATCTGCAAGAATTAAAATATCATAGTTGTGCGTATTTTATGACAGGACCACACCGATGAAGTAATTACTATATATTTCGTATAACATGATAATTAATTAGCTTAATTATATTAAATACGAAATCTACATGAATTAAAATATTATATGAAGCGTATTTTGCGACCGAGCAACGCCCGGCAGTATGTTTGTTTGTATATATATATATATATATATATATATATATATATATATATATATGTATGTATATATATATGTATATGTATATATATATATAGATATTAATAACGTATACATCAGACATAAAAGTAAATGTATAAATATAACTGCATAACAATGAAAGTATGGATATAAATATATATAGTATTTGTTAGTATAGCTTCTCATACGATCAAAACCTGAAGTGTTTTACTTTTTACTCTAGCCATAACATAACTCAAACTATGCCTAAACTAACCCTTACATAGCTCTCAAGAAACACGAATATAATCCTAAGCTAATACTTACTTTACTCAAATTAGATATCCCGTAGATTTCTGGCCGGATGTAAATTTTTCAAG
>NC_136500.1:68871851-68984351 GCF_053919585.1 Euprymna scolopes | reverse complement strand
TCCCTGCGTTCCTCTAAATTCTTTTGTCTTGTTTCTTTGAGCATCTCTCATGTTAAGTACTATCCAGTGATGTCTATTGCACAGCGAATTTCGATTTATGTAGTTTGCAGAATTCCGGACAAACGCCCTTTATTCACACTTCTATTCATCGCCAGTTGTTGACCTTTTCGTCTTATCTATGGAAATCTAACAATGCTGACCCCGGCTCGACATTTGTCAATCCCTTAGAAATCACATTCTATCAATAGTAGAGTTCCTGGTACGCTGCATCTCAGAACGGCGCACCGCGGCGCTTATGGCGTTCGCATACAGAATGATTGGAGCCATGGAGAATGGATGTAGAAGAAGATAGACTAACTTACAGAAACACTGCACTGATTTAAACAAGAATTTTACAAGACCTTTCAAACCCAGTAATAAAAAGGAATATGTGCTTTGATTACGCATACTTGCTCTGACCAACAGATGCGTTGTTCAAATCCTGTCCGATATTTACCTCTCTCCCATAGCAAGAGGATTTGACACATAATTAGAAAAATGAGTCAGTGCCCCTAAAAAGGCACTTCGGTCCTGCAGATATATGCCTGAGTAGCCCTGTCGGCATTCCCCGGTGAGGAGGCCTAAGGCAACAAGCGATAAACTTGCTCCTACCGAAAGTCGGGAGGCAAAGTCTTGAACCGTGGATCTCCAAGGGCTACACAGAACATTTTGTATCACTCTGACAGCAAAAAGACCACTGAAATGACCCAGTTTCTGTACACTGAGAGGAAACTTCATATGTCTCCTCACAGTCACTTCCTCCACAAAACATTTTAGTCTGCCTGACTCTGTAGACAACCAGCATTTATTTTTTTTTAATAAAATTATTATTTATGAATAATGGTTTGAATTAAAGTTTAAAATGCAAAGATCAAGTATAATTGTTTCACTGTTCTCTAAACGCAAAAATGCATTTCCAACGCATCCCTGTCATATCAAAGTTTATACTATTGATGCATGCCCTTTTTGCTTGTGCGGTGATAATGGCTTGAATTTCAGTTTCAAATGAATAAAGTTAAATATCATTGTGCAATTGTGCTTCAAACAGAAACATTTATTTCCAGCGCGCCCCTGTCATATCAAATAAACTACTGTTTTATAAATTGAGCATTTCATCTTGTGTTGTAATAAAACTTCTCAAACGCACTTATGATGGTAGGCTATTAGGGTGTTTACTCTGACTAAAATCGCGTGTTAATACTTTAATCGGATTATTTCGATTATTGATTATTGATACTCATTGAATACATTCCGATACGAAACTGTCTAATAATACATCCAGACGCATTTAAGTTACTTCGTGTTAAATTTCATCACAATTGGCTAGCCGTTTAGGAGTCAATATGGAAAGGACTCACACACAGACACACACATAGACAAATTTCATTTACCGATGAAGATCCATCCCCCATCATACATCAGATGGTCCTCATTGTTCCGACGGACGAACAACAACATATACATAACAGATAGATAGATATAGAGATAGATAGAAAGATAGATAGCTGAGTACCTAGATTTTATTGGGGTTTGTTTGTTTTATAGAGGAAACTGATGCTTGACTTTAGTTGCACAAAATAGATCTGAGGCTTGTAATGAGAGAAATAACAATAACATTAATGTTTGCTGGAATTTAGGACAGGAAGCCGGTATCTTCACACAACCTGATCTGATAGCACTTGAAAAATGTGTTACTGAAATACATGAACGTGACAATTCAATAAGCATTGCATTTCAAACTGAAGTTTGCAAAATTAATGAAACTGCGACGTGCATCTTAAAAGTGACAAAAAATAAACGAGATTATTGAGATTCTTAGACGTATCTAAACTAAAATAGGTCTATGGAATTAGTGTGTAGTGACGTTATTATTTTACACCACCATTACCAAGGGAATCAATGGACGACCTATCTCATCGATAGCCCAGGTTTCATTTGGGCTCATAACCAAATTACATAATAAAGAAAACACAACATTTATTTATAAAAGTCTAAAACTTGTAAACTGCACAACTCGAAAAATGTATATTAAATACGTTGTTTTTTCAGTTATGTCCGCTTTGGGCAAAATCTTTTAAATTCTACAAGAAAAAACGGAATGAAATTATGTTTTAAACATTCAAATAGAAATAAGATGGATTATAAATATGGTTTCCATAATGTGTTGCAAAATGATGATTAATGGTTCTGATAAAGCTCGAGGGTTTAGATTAGCTGCTGAAATTACTATGGTAACCCAGTCGAGAAAATTACAAAATAATTAATCTCTTACCAACACACGCACACACACACATACACCCCCCCATATATACATATATATATATATATATATATATATATATATATATATATATATATATATATATATATATATATATATATATATATATACACACATGTATATACAATATACATTTTACCTGTTTTTAATGTATGTATGTATGCCTACAACTTTCGACAGAGGCGATGGATTTTCGCGAGATCGGTATCATCTTGAAGCACGACCCCCCCGGACCATAAATATAAAAAAATGACAAAAAGTATAATTCCTTCACCTTCAACTGGGCAGTTTTCTACAAAGAAGGGAAGGATTTTTTGCAAGTCATTTTTGCAAGTCATCATATAAGTTTGATTGACTATGCCTAATTTAAAACTTCCAAACTTCCGGTCGCGTCATAAAGTAAAATTGATTGAGAACTTGAACTGAATTTTGAAACTGATATATGCAAATATTTTTTACCGGATGGATATAATCAAAGATTTGCAGGATACCCCATCCAACTAAAGAAAATATGTGAAAATATGTATATATTGGATTGTTACCAGTTTCCTTGGATGTATTACAATACGCGTTGGATATTTTTACCTGCCGAATACCGAGAGCATCCGTTACAGGATTTGCATACACTTTCGATTTGAATTTCAATATCCTTTTTTTTTTTACTGCATCAATATAAATTTCCCTTATTCTATGTAGCTAAATGATGTAAAAACTTTAAAAACATTTTATTTTCTATGTTTATTACCTTTAGCAAATTAGGTGCCAACCTTTTATAATATTTGCTAATATTTTCCCCTCCGAGGAGATGTATAAAAATCCAAAACTCATGGGCTAAGGAAATATATTTTACTATACTGTATTCTGTGTCTTGCATCCACTAGAATTTCTATATGTGAAATTTAAGTTTTTCAAATCACAAATTTTAAGTTCCTTAATTATGATTTATTTGCTCTGTCTAGTATATTGAGCAATTTTATTTAGCTGGGATAGTCCTATACAAAATATCACATCCAATAATATTTTGTAAGACCAATAATCACTGGATTTGCACACCAGTAGATTTATTGTATTTCATTATTCTGAATAATTACACACACACACACACACACACACACACACACACACATATATATATATATATATATATATATATATATATATATATATATATATATATATATATTAAGTACTATTTTCATATCTGCATAAAAACGTACTATCTATTTGGAGTATTAAATTCGACATTACTCGATATGTAAATAGATCTTATTAGTAAGTTATAAAATATATATGTCAATAAGATACACAGATTTTTTGCGTTTTATCCTTGTGAGGATTCGTCAGGTTATTGACTAAGATCGATATGGCTACGTATTTTTATATGTTTCTGTGGTATTGGCTGGCCAGTTTTCAACACAAAAAGAGAAAGCGGATATACATATATATATATATATATATATATATATATATATATATATATATATATATATATATATATAGTAATTTATAAAATATATATGGCGAGCTACCCTGAATATTCTGCGTTCCATCCACTATAGGATTTGTCAGGATTATGCGCATAAGCCTGACGAATCCTATAGTGGATGAAACGCAGAATATTCAGTGTAGCTTAATCGCCATATATATTTTATAAATTACTAACTAGCTCTATCTACGTATTGAGCACTTTTGAAGTAAATACTTAAAGTTTACGCATAAATCTATACTTCCGTATATTAAATTTATGTGAGTAAATGAAGTATTTATATATATATATATATATATATATATATATATATAGGGTAACCCAGAAACAAATACTAAATGGAGGCCATCTAGAACATACGCTGTTGAACGGAGAAAAAAAGGCCAAATACCCTAGTGTTTTGATGTAACGTTTTGAATATAATAAATTAGTTATGACCAAAGTTTCATTTCATTCGGACAAAACACTAAGAAATGGTGCCTAATTAGAGTTGGGCCCGTTCTTTTAGGGGTCACGCTGTATAAGAGGAGAAAAGGGACAGAAAGAAAGACGAAAGTGAGAGTCGTTCTAAAACATAATATTTCATTGGTTTATTTACGTTGACTAGGGACGTTTAAAATATAATTTTCGTATAAAAATATAATGTTCGTTTATAGAGAGAGACGGAATAACCGAGCAAAAAAATCATAATACTCAAGTAAAGTCATCGACATATACACTGAACATATCTCTTTTTCACGTTATAAATTATTATGTGGAGTAATTACATATACTATTGGTTAAAAGTTCAGGGTTAAACAGAAAGAATATTAAAATTATATGATTTAAACTGATATCAACCTGAATTGCCCAGAGCATATTCATAGTAAACCATTGGCTGACATTTTATAAATATAATGTACAGAAGCCAGGGAAAATATAACCCATCATTGAGTTTGTTTTGTAAGTTATGTATTTATGTATAATTATGTGTGTCACAGACTGTTTTCCGCGAGGGTTCTTACTCTTAAGCCGTTTACTTATTCAAACAATTATTGTTTCAATTGAAAACATATGTTTGTAAAATCCAAATAATTTCAAAATCTTTTAGAGGCGCGTACATTAATACTTGTTTTAAGAAATATTTTTTAAATGTATGAGTAAAACAGACAAAAAATAAACTAATCCTTAAACTCCATTGTTTCTGGTAAAGAGATCGCAAAAATTACGAAAAATCTATTGTTCGAAGATAAAAAGCCAAACACGGTGTCATTTACTGGCAACTATGTCTAATCAATTTTGCGAAGAAAATTATTTTACCTAGTATTATGCTATACACGTAATTGTAAAATAAATTAAAAAAAAAATACATATATTAAAATACATTGATGTAAAATTTTAAATTATTAGAATAATTTTAAACAATGTTTTTCATACGGCCAGCGTTGTTCGGCTGTAATATATGTTTAAATACTATACTTTAATTGATACCGATTTCGTATTAGTCATTAGAGAGCCAATGCATTATTGATTATTAAATGATATCATGTATAGAGTAAAGGTGTTAATATTTTTGCCGTTGTTGCTGTTATTATTATTATTATTATTATTATTATTATTATTATTATTATTATTATTATTATTATTATTATTATTATTATTATTATTTACTCAGTACTAGTCACCCAGGCCGTCATTAAAGATTACTCTGTGAGAACAAGTTGCTCCATTGGCTGGGTTCTCTGTGAAAAAAAAATTCCCTGGTATCCAATCCTCCTTATCTGCTGCGATAACTTTTGCAGTTGGATTTACGTTATCGCAACATCTGCTTACCATTCATTTTTCGTTGGCAGCGATTATTGAATTTCACTGGGACTTGGCTGAAAACTAGCTTCCTTATTTCTAGTCACTTTGCACACATCCAAAGGAGGTCTGGCTAGTGATTTCACTCCTCTGTCATCCATCTTCGTTGACCCTACCCTCTTATTTAGTGTGTCGTCAGTTTATAGTGATGCACACAAAAAGCGGGTATGGCAGGGGCGGAAAGCAGCGGTGGAAAGCGGGAGCAGAAGGCGGAGGCGTAGAGTGTGAAACTTCCAATCATGCAGTTTTAATTTTCATGATTTCATGTGATATCCCGTTTGTTATTCCGTACTCATTCAGAGAGTTATCCAGACGTAACTCAGCTTACACCCGGCTTTCCTCGGAACATGACGTCAACAGCCGGAGTAAGCTGAGCGTCGCCGATGAAATTGACGTAACATAAACCTGGGCCAATGACAATGTAGCACGATAGTTTTGAACACGATGCGCGTTCGCGCGAGTTGAAAATTCAAAGCATCAAACAACAGTTTGGAAGAGGTAGAAAAGAAAACAAATTACTAAAAAAAAACACCGTTTCCTACGTTCACATCAGAAAAAAAAAACATGAATTTTACAGCCTTAAGTGAGCAGCTGAAAACACCAGCCGGAGTCCTCGACTTTTTGTCAAGAAAAAAATTACTGTCACGGACGAAAACTTGTGCATCATGTGGACACAGGTGCAATTATAAGAGGAAAGCGATAGTTATGCCTGCAGGTATCAGGTTACCAAATGCCGAATCTTTGCATCAACTTGACTGGTATCTTTTTTGCCAAGCCTAGGCTGACAATTGCCATCATAATTAAAATAATCTACTTCTAGGCGTTCGAGCGAGCAGCACAGAAAAACCTCCAGCGCGAATGCGGACTACGAACTACGCACAGACACCATTAATAAAACAACGATCCGAGGAAACAAACACAATATATGTTTGAATATGAAAAAAAAACTATCCCACCCAGTTTTGTTTCAATTTTTCTAGTTTTCAGGTTTTTCATTGACCCCCCTCCAAAAATAAATAACACCCCCCCAATTGTTTTTTCAATTTTTATTAAAAAAAATAAATTTACCAAAAATCTTCCTTGAAAGTATTTATTTGACTTACCTTTGAACCTTTTCTCGAAC
This sequence comes from Euprymna scolopes, assembly GCF_053919585.1. NCBI lineage: Eukaryota > Metazoa > Mollusca > Cephalopoda > Sepiida > Sepiolidae > Euprymna > Euprymna scolopes. Next base: position 68,977,580 of record NC_136500.1, on the reverse strand, counting down.
CAAAAAAATATTTAACATTATTTATTTAAAATATATATATATATATATATATATAGCAAAAACAAAAAAACAAAACAAAAAAATATTGTTATAACATTTTTTTTATAGTTAATAAAACTTAAATTTAAGGTAGGTTTTCTTTTCTTGTTATACTTTCATCGGCGACGCTCGGCTTAATTTCCTCGGGGACTTTAGGTTTACTCCGGCTGTTGACGTCATTTACAGAAAAATCCGGGCGGAACGATTTACGTCTGGATCATTCTCTGCATGAGTACCATTTTTTCTCTGTAGAAGTTTCTGTATATTTGGCATGGACCTGTAGCTCACATGTGTTAGTCTCAATAATTTTCCTTCACACTTCAGCCGTTTTCCTTATTGTTATCCGCTGTATCTTCTCAGCTATCTGTATGGTTTCAAATATCTCTCATTTTTTTTTCGGTATTGCTCCTAGCAATCCTACTATTAGTAGTGTTATCTTGACTTGTTTCATCTAACATATTTTTTAAAATTTCCGACGAGTCTCGTGCATTTGCCCCGCATCTCCGTCTCCTTTATTTTCACTCCGTGGGCTGCTGGACTGCAAAATCTAAAGTTTAGTAGGGCGTTTTCTTCATGTTAACAATTACGACAACCGATCTTCTTCCCGAGATGTGTTTATCTATTTGTATTTCCACGTCTCATAAGATTTTGTGACTTTCATTTTAAAGTACTGCGTTCAGTTTGTGCTTGTACCATTTATCCCGGTGTTCAAGATGCAATTGTTTGCATAATTCGTAGTGTACTACTTTCTCCACTTGATCGTGTCTATTGCTATATTCTGTTTGTGACTACTCTGCTACATTTGCTTATTATGTTCTTTATTCTTTCGTCTCGTTGTCAAAACAGCCTACATTTGGTGTTTTCTAGTGTCTTGTCGATCCTTGTTTTGATGTGAGCTCCAATTGTAGTATCCTGTGCTGGTGTTCTTAGGAATTCCTTTGAGTAGCCATGCCCAAACGTTTTCTTTAGTCTAATATTTTGTAATCCTTATGAATTGTCCATGTAGCTGTTCCTCTTCTCATTTTTCCCTTACTTGTTTTATATTTATCTCTTCTTTGTCTCTCGGGTTTTTTTTTTCAGTGTTATTTTGCTGAAGTAATTATGTTTTCAGTGTTCTGAACTATGTATTTTTCTAATAATTTTTTGTCCTCTGCTCAAATCATCCCCTTCCGCCGTCTTCTACTCAAACGAGTGCCTTTTTTCCGTTTAATATAGCGTCAGCTAGGTGTAGTGCATTGTGCATAGTCATGGGTTTCTCGGTCTTCTGGTCCAGATGTCTCAGTTTTTCTTGGTCCAACATATAAACGGTCCAGGGTATCTTACAAGTTACACTGCTCATTTTTATATATTTATTAGGTTTCTATTTTATAGTTTTGGTTGTTTTTGGTTGTTTTTGTTTTACAGCATATCAACCCTTTCAGGTTATTTAATGCCGAATCGAAAGATTTTGAAGAAAAAAAAATATATTTGTTGTTTTCAAGTCGGTTTCTATTTAACCCATAGTTGGGACCCTAACAGATACTATCACTCCGGGTCAGAGTGGACCTGGGAGCAATAAAATTGAAGGGTGGCTCCACACTCCCCAAAACCCGCAAGCTGGGGCCTCCTGGATATAGTTTAAGGTCTTATCCATGACCTATTTTATAGTTTTGTTCCGAAGAATATTCTTGTGTTTCTGATGTATTCCATCCCAATTTTCGTTTTTATTTATGTTGCTTTAATGGCGTCTGCTTTCAGAATACTCAAGTGTTTGTAGGTGCCACGTTCAGTTATTGCTCTAATTTCCGTTTAGTTGGGAAGATTTATACCTTCGGTTGCCTCCAGTTTTCCTCTTCTAATGATAAGCCGTGCACACTTTCTTTGTGCTAAATTATATTCGGATAACCTAGCTAATGATTCTGGTTGTATTTAAAAGTAATTCTAGTTGCTTGGTTTATGTCTTTAATTTAATGTGTACAGTAAGAGTAAGACATTAAATACTCAAGCAAATTTTTATAATTGCGAGAAAAAATATGAGCATTTCTTCATTGAGGGAATGGCGAGACTAGTTAAGGGATACCGTCCCAAAGTTATGCATGCCTTTCTAAATATTAACATTATTCTGTACAAACGTATTTTTGACATGGGACGGGTTTCGTCAACTATTCTGTTCTTAGAGTTTATTTATACTTTGCATACCAATCATTGTTTCTTTTAAATCGTATATGAAGATTGCGCATAGCATTAACGACGAATAAAGGCAAACGATGTTTGTTTGAAAAATAAATCTTGTTTAAAAAGTTTCAATAAATTACAAGGAAAACATTTGAGAAAAATATTTTGAAAGATATACTTTTGGAATATACGTCCAACTCTTCGAAGTGTATTTATTACGTTTTGTGAAATATATGCGGTCATTACATGGTGATTTTCCGTAATAAGAACATTTTTACAAGCATTAAATCCCCAGTTAAATATTTACAAATAAAAAAAAAAAAAAAATTGGAAGGAATATATGAATTTTTAACAAAATCGGGAATTGCATCGGAATCAGAAAGCTTTTAGATCGTTTCATCACTAATATATATATATATATATATATATATATATATATATATATATATATACCCCAAAATTATATATACGTACGTTTACGTTCATATGCATATATATATATATATATATATATATATATATATATATACACGTAAACATATATATGCATATATATATATATATATATATATCTGTCCACACACACCCGTGTATATATATATATATATATATATATATATATATATATATATATAGTCCTGGTCAAAATCATAAGACCACGTCAGAAAGTAAGCGTTTACGCATAATATCGAATTTTTAATCAAACAAATGGTTGAAACCATTGCCAAAAGGGAAAATATGATAGAAAAATGAAATCTGCTTCATTCGAAACCTTAACCCTGATCTAATATTTTTTTTTTCACCTGGTCAAAATGATAAGACCACTTTAATAAAATCGGCTAATTTTGAAAAATTGAACACGAAAAACTTTCTATGTTACTAAAAGCAACTTGTTAGTGGATAAAAAAAAACATCTTACAAAATTATAACTGGCAAAAGGGAAACCATTATCAGAGTTTGTGAAAGGAAGGATTTTTGAGCTTTATAGGGGTGGACTCTCCCATGGATCCATTGCAAACGGAGTGAATCGTAGCAAAACGGTCATCACAATTTTTTAAGAAATCCAGATCAATATGGGCACAAAAAGAGTCCAGGTCGACCAAAAAAATAACCCCATCACTGGATCGCCTTATTAAAAGAGGTTTTTAAAAAAGTCGATTGAAAAGCCAAACAGCAGCAGAATGTAGTCCTAAAACCATCAGAAGGCATCTGAAAATGAAGGGGTTCAATCATTTAAAGCGACTGCAGAAATCACGTCTTCTTGAACAGCACAAAACTAACCGACTTAAATATGCGGCCAAATACCAGACTGGGGATGAAGAGAAGTGGGAAAATATAATTTTCTCCGATGAGAAAAAGTTTAATCTAGATGGTCCAGATGGATTTCAACACTATTGGCATGATAAAAATTTCACCAAAGAGACTTTTCCAACTCGGCATAGTGGAGTAGGGTATTTGATGATCCGGGGTGCTTTCTCGTCAGCTGGGACCCTAAAGTTGCAAGTAGTGAAAGGCCGGAAAATATCATTGAAGTATATTTCAATGCTTGAAAATACTTCTATCAGGACTGAAGGTCCACGTCTGTGTGGAAGAAATTGGATTTTTCAGCAAGACAACGCTGCGATACACACTTCCCGACAAGCAGGACAATACTTTTCTTCAAATAATATAGAATTGTTAAATCATCCAGCATGTTCTCCGGACCTCAATCCCATTGAAAATCTTTGGGGATGGATGGCAAAAGAAGTGTTCAAGGATGGAACCGAGTATGATTCGATAAAGAAACTTTCTGATTCAGTTTTCAGTACATGGGATAAAATTCCTTCGCAACTGATAAAAAACTTAGTCGCAAGCATGTCGAAGAGACTTTTTTAAGTAATTCGTGATAATAGAGGCTATACTAAATACTGAGACCATTTTTAGTAATTTATAATTGCCTTTGTTAGATAAAATTATCAGTGCTTTTATCATTTTGACCAGGTTAAAATGTTGTTTTTTTTGTTTTAAATAATCATTAGATCAGGGTTAAGGTTTCGAATGAAACAGATTTCAGTTTTTTCCATCATATTTTCCCTTTTGGCAATGGTTTCAACCATTTGTTTGATAAAAATTCGAGAATAATCTTAAACGCTTACTTTCTTAAGTGGTCTTATGATTTTGACCAGGACTTATATATATATATATATATATATATATATATATATATATATATATATATATATATATATATATATACGCACACCCTATATGCATATATATGTGTCTGTGTGTGTATATATATATGTATGTTGTATATGTATGTGTGTATAGGCACACCCACACACACACATATAGGCACGCACACACACACACACACACATATATATATATATATATATATATATATATATATATATATACGAACTACATCGCAATGGGCGATATTTTTGTTAATGCGAAGAAAAGTATGCTTTTATAAACGCTTATAAATTCAATTAGTTTAGATAGAGACAAAATTGCTTTCTTACTCACCTGGTCGAGGCCTAGTGACGAGACATACGCTAAAACCTCTTACGGCACAGACCTAATATGAAATCGCAATTTACAGACGCCGTTTAAATAGAATCACGTCACTTCAAACCATTGGGCTAAACGCCATCTACAATTACATGCACTGATGACTTAACTTCGTCTTCCAAATAGCGTACAACTAAAACTCAGCTTGGCATTAGTGCTGAATTTATAAACTTTTTTTTACTTAGAATATACACTACTTTTATTTCATCTTGTAAGTATATATATATATATATATATATATATATATATATATATATATATATATATATATATATATATAATCAAGCAACCGTTATTAAATTCAAGGAAGGTGGTTTGCTTTATGATTCATTTTTATGTTTCTGTATAGTCATGTTATATCAAAATCGAAAATATTAAGTAATCTGAAGTTCGGTGTCATTTGATTTTGGTAAAATATATTAATAGAGTTTGCATTACAGTGCTTGCTAATATTATTATTAGGGTTTCCAAGAGATTCTAACATTCGTTTTATTTGTTCAACAATGTAATTCGGAAAGTGAGTGTTGATGGGTTTTGTTTAATGTTTTTCTTATTTCAATGAGTAGTGGATGATATCATTTTAGTACGATTTAATAAATGTTTAATTATTGCTATTATGTAACTTCTTAGGCAGTCACTCTTAAAGTTTAGGAGGCTGGAGTTAATTTTTTTTGTTGTTTTTTATATACATAGGTGTTAAAAATATTATTGCACGTATAAATAACGAATTCAAGTCATGAAATTTTGTTGTTGTTGTTGTTCCTCCTCCACCTCCTCCTCCTCCACTCTACTGTGAACTTAAGGATTGTGTTTTTTAAAGGCCCTGTAGCTGGTATATCAGTTCACTGTTTTCAGCTAGTAATTTATACCCGTTAATTATTTTCAGCTAATCAATATTTTAATTTTGATATAAAAAGATTATATGGAAAATCGAAAAAATTAAGGAAAGAATGCTTTCATAAAGCAACGTGGCTCCGTTGCATCTAATAATGTTTCCTTGAATGAAAAATGATGCCTAAATATACCCACACATATATATATATATATATATATATATATATATATATATATATATATATATATATATATATAAACTACAAGTAAAACTAGAATCTATATATACATATATATGTATCGTGTTGCGACGATTACTCGTAATCGAAAATTGAAAAATTGAGCCTATTTTCCGATGTCAATACCGATTCTTTTAATTCTATTTTTATTTTTGATTTCGCTGGAAACTACAACTTCCACTGCTGGAAGTAACATTAAAATCATAAATATTTATTGACTTTAAACTATAAGTAAAACTAAAATCTATACGTAACTTTTAAGGGTGTTTTTTACGCTTCAGAAAATATATATAAATTTAACAGTCGTTGGCACGGTAGAAGTTCAAATGCTTCTAATAGATATAAACAAAAAACTACCCAGATTTTCAAACAGCGCGACCACGCGTTCTATCTGACTACATAAAACCCTGCAGCTAACATCGCGTGGACTTAATTCATTGAACATTTTTCCACTCGATATCATGGCGAAGAAAAAGAGAAAAAAATATATAGATTGACAAAGCAGTATAACTCCGAAATATATTTCTAAAAAAATAAACACTCGTTTATTTTATAAAAAATTTCGCGTTTCAGTTATTTGGCTTCGACTGTGTTCATTAAGTATCTTATTTTATTTTCAAATTTCACTCAACGCTTCTAATGGATATGAACGAACAACTACCCTATATGTACGTTATATATATATATATATATATATATATATATATATATATATATAATATATATATATATATAAGAAGAAATAATTATTTTAATACCAAATATACATATATATATATATGTATATATATATACAATACACATCATCATAGATATACAATCTATAATTTTGTTTATAACAAGAACAGTTTGCAATTTTGTGTAAACTATGACCTCTCTACAAATCAGTTTCAGTGGAAATAATGTTTATCTTAGGCTCCTACGCTTCTATTTTCTTAGAGCATTGACAGACGTTAAGTTATAGAAGTATACAACATCATCCTCATTCACAACGCTTATATTAAAAGACAAGCGTCTCGGATTAGAATAGCGTTACTCAAACTAGAAGAGTATCGGCTGTACATAAGTTTGTGTCGTGTCCATCTGAAGGTTATCGTTGCTGTCTGGACGTAACTTACATAAAATGACGCCTGACTAATGTTAGAGGAGGATCCACCTTTAAACTTCACTGACAACATTTTCTTTACCGGAAACTTCTGCTAAAAAACTAAAAGAACTGCCAGATAATACGAGCAACGGTTTTTTTTTACATCCGGTCACTGCACAGCAAATCTTAAACCGGTCTTAATTTCCGGTTTTCAGTCTATGTATAGCCTGTGTGCCGGGATTCCAATGCCTTGGCTTCCGATCATGTAGTTTATGCAATGCCGTTCAGTTTTTATCCGGATTTTGGAGATCCGCACTTGTGATTCCCTTCCTGACCTGATGTTTCGGGAATGTATTCCTGGAATCTGTATGGAAAATCTTAAAGAGAGGTGAAAATGGACCGATAATGGCTACTTGTAGATGTAAAATTATTCGTTACTGACACTATAGTTTTGTACGATTAAATTGTCGCCCTAAAGAAAACAACATTGTATCTTTATTTGAAAACTGTTATTGAAAAAATTAATAACTTGATTAGTGGAGCTGATATCTATATAATATAGCCGGCTTCAGCCTCAGTTACGGGTCCGGAACTGGAAGCATGCATTTTCCATAAGCTCCGGCGGGAGCTCGGCGAATACTCGGCGAATACTCGGCGGGTGGCAGGGGTCAGGTTTGTCTTGATATTGTTGGAGGTCATGTTGGTAATGTTCTCGACGTATGACCAAACGATGTAGTCCAACAAGTTCAGATCGGCGGGGAAAGAGGGGGCTAGTGAAGGAAGGGAAGAAAGTTGTAACACTTCTTCTGAAGCCAAACCTCGGTCTCTTTTGACATAGACCGGCGCCGAGTCATGGTACCAGCACCATGGTCTATAAGAAGCCATCTGATTGCACCAGGAAATTAGTACATTCTGCAGCACATGCAGGTAGACTTTGATGCTGACTTCGAAGATGTGAGGTGGCAGGACGTTGTCCTCACTCTAAACCACATTAAAGACAATAACTGTGACCGGAAACCTTGTTTTCCTCACCCTGACTATGTTCCTGTTATCTGTGACAATTCAGCGATGTATTTTGAGGGTGTTGTCGTACCTTTGATCAGTAGAAAGCATGAATTGTACTGCGGCGCATCTCCAATACCGCTCGTTGAACATTGTGTCACTTTAAGACATAATAGCACGTTCCTATCGCTTTAGGAGTTGTACACCAAAACTACCAGATGACCCGTATAAAAAAAGAAAATAAAGCGGTATCCATAAACAGGAAGTAGAATTATGTCGTCTTTTCTAGTGAGATAATGTCCCCTTTTTACACTGTCAATTAGGGGGTCCTGGAGAAATGTGTCCGGGTTTTGCATAGGATAAATCAGATAAATATTGACATTGATAAGAAAACAAGCTATAAATAAAATTGAATTACAACTTTTTGTTGTAAACATTAGGAGATTTACGAAAATTCTGTAGTTAGCTTAAAGCATTGAGTTTGGTGTATATACATACACACACACACTCACACACACACACACACACACACACACATATATATATATATTTATTTATGTCTCGGCAGTAGAGTGAAAAGCATATCTTATTTTTCTTTTATTAATATTATTGGGATTTTTTCCCCTTTTTCCCTTGTACACATTTTTGTGAATTATTCCATGGATTTCTGCCTTTGGATTATTTTGGACCATCTTCCAATTACGGGATTTCCTTAGATTTTACTTGTGCAAATGGAAATTCAATTAACTTTCTTGTAGTTATATATTTGGATTTTACCGTCACTGGATTATTTATCTTCCACCGGACATTCCATTCACGTGTAATCACCTTTTTCTTTACCACATTCCCTCTGCTTCACTTTTTTGTTATCAAGTAAGATCTTTACTTACTTGTTGTTTCATCAAATACTTTGCATACAAAATCCGATCCTGCATTTTGCTAATTCCTACCCTCTGATGAGAAGGAAAAATCAAGTGTTTCCTTTTAAGATTAAATATGTTTTAACTCCTTTTCAAAGTGTTTTTTAAGATGTTTTATTAACTGTTTGCTCGTATATATATATATATATATATATATATATATATATATATATATATATATATATATATATGTATATATATATATATTAAGGAAGATGATTTATAATTTATAATTAAAATTAAAAATTAAAAATCGGTTTCATAAACAAACAAAATCAATAAATTGTACCATCGTTCAGGAAACGATGTTTTTATTGTGATAGACATCGAGTCTTGGACAATAATTTTATCATATAGTTTTTTGAAGCAGAGTCTCCTCATCAGCAAAATTATTGGATGGGTGTTTTTTTTTCTAAAGACACCAAAAATAAACCTAGCATTTTCTATGAAAGACAGATGTATCTGAAATATATTTAAAATATAAAGTAAATAGTAACGTTTTCGATGTTAATAAAAAAGTAAGATAAAAATAAAATAAAATAAAATAAAATCTGGTTGAAAGGTAAGGTTAAATGAGTGTAAATTTTAAATATTTTTAACAAAAATATAAATACCATTTCATGGTTCGCCTTCTAAAAGTCGTACGTATCATCGTCAATGCATTCATTGGGAAGGTAAATGTAGTTTATGAATGCTTGAAAATGTTGATATATATAAACTTTCAAAAGAGACGCCAATGGAATAATATTAACAGTTAAAATCCTCAGAGATGTTAAATTGAAAAACAGCTGGAATATTTCAATTACAAAGGGAGATAATTTTATTCAAATAGAAAAATAAAGGATTTAACTGTTCAAAGGGAGATTAGTTAATAGTTGATTTTTTTAATAATAAATGAATCCTATTGGAAGTGATTAAATAAAAATAATATTTTTAAATTAGTAATTATAATATTTATAGTACTGACATTAATAAAAGTAGTAACATATAAATTCAAAGTGAAATAGATAGTAAAATAAACTAATATAGAAAATAATGGTAAAACATCAGATAATATAATAATATTAATGATAATAATAATGATGAAAATAATAATAATAGTTATTAATTTATAAACAATACATTTTTAGATGAATTACTTATAAGATAATTTTATGATTTATGGTGGCTTAAATTTGTCGAATCTAAACAAACGTTTATGAATACACCCAGTAAAAGAATTCGTCTTTTAAGTTCAAGAGAATGGTTTTATTTTTATTATATTTTAAAATCTCAAGGGCTTCACATCTACAAAGTGCATAGAATCTGCCCCCCGCATATATGCTTTATAAGCTCTCATTATTTCCCATTTTAAATTGAAGGGGATATTTCTATCATTGAGTCGCAATATATGTTTAGATAAAGCAGTCCGGGATCTAAAGGAAGGATTTTTAAAGGAGTGATTATGCGTTGAAATCATATGTTTAATAAGACAAGATGTGGAACCGAAGTAACATTTTGTTTAATATATTTGTTGTCAATTATATTAAGAGTGGTATTGGTATGTAATAGGTTTTGTTGCATTTGATTGGTAGATTGGTTTATGGGGTTGTTTTATTGATTAACTGTGTGAACGAGTTAGATTGTGAAAAGGGATTTGTATGGTTGCTATTAACATAATTTGTATTTTGAGTTTGTGACACTGTGCAGCTATAAATCATAATTTTTATCTTACAGATACCTTGTAGAGGACATTTATTTTTTTCTACTACAGTTACAGCTTGGTATAGTTACTATATTTGCATTTTGTATCTTATAACATTTTTGTATTGTTAGAACTAATTATTTTTATGTAGATTTCGCATAGTAAGTAAGACACTTTGACCGTGTTCTTATTAAAGATTTTATTGTATCTATAAGGCGCCTTAAAGATTTTATCTAATATTTTAAAGAATTCCCTGGCTATGTTTGTCTCAAAATTTTTAGAATAAAGACAGTTGACCCATAGGATTTCCCTATGTCTTTTTGTTTTTGTTTGTGGTTTATTTGTGTTAGTGGCTAAGGCTTAAAGAGATATTGGGAACTATTGATTTGTTTTGTTTATGATAGGGTTCAAAAGTAGAATTCTCAAGATTAAAGGTTACGTCTAAGATTAACCTTTTTTTTTATTTGGGTCGATGTTCAAATGCATCGTTATATTGGACATACAAAAACAACATTGTCCCGTCGATTAACGATGCATTTGAACAGTACTAGCTCAATATACCAGCATTTAACAAATCAACATAGCTGTCACCCCTCTAATCTTAGAAAAGTCCTCGTGGACAACACAAGGATTTTGCAACGAGAAAGTAATTGTAAAAAATTAAAAATATTTGAAGCACTATATATAAAAACACAGCACCCATCTATAAATAGTATTAATTTTGAAAGTAGCAATAATGTGCTGAAATGTTTAGCATAACCAGTATACGACTGGTTTTACTAACATTGCATTTTATCATCCTAATTTTTAATCGAGTTTTTTATCACTCGTAAATGTATATCTTAATCGACTTTTCATTGACTCCTTTTATCATTCGTAACTATATATTTCACTTCTATTTTTAATATTTTATCTCCACCTGATGATGATTCAAGAAAGAATCGAAAGCGCTCGTGTGAACCATGGAGCATTTGTAAATACCTTCCATCTTGAAGTTAAAAAAATCTTACGAAAGATCGAAAAAATGAAAAAAAAAGAATTATTGAGCAAGGTATCTCTGTTGTTTTTAATAATGTTTGCCTGAATATATATATATATATATATATATATATATATATATATATATATCACAAATTTTAAATTCCTAAATTATGATATATATATATTTATCTATATATATATATATATCTTTCTCTATATACATATATCTATACACACATACGTACATACATACATCTATATATATATATATATATATATATATATATATATATATATATATATATATATATATATATATATGTATGTATAAAGCCAAATAAGGTATACGCTTTAAGGTGAGAACACACAAATGAACAGGAATTATTAACATCTTTTATACGAATAAACGCTGATGTCGTACTGATTTTTTTTTTAAATCTTATATCACAAATGATATCTATGGCATAACGATATTTCAAAGTGTCTAAAAGAGTGTTTATATGATTTTTATATAAGTAAGACAAACACCACTAAAAAACTGCTTGACAAGAACCTATTAGAATGACACCTGATTTCTTCAAACTTTTACAGTAAAGAAATGTTTATCTTAAAAACAAAATATTTTGATCTTCTTAAAATAATATTAATATTCAGATTTTATTGGTGAACACATGTTTATTTTCAGTCTGATGACACTTTAACTTATTTCGTAGGGTGTTTTTATAAATTGCTCTTATTCTAATTTTACGAAAACAAATACTGCGTTTCAGTTGTCGACGTGAAGTGTATTTGAGAAATAAGTTTAGCATGGAGACCCAATGTTGCCCGGGATATCATGGAGTTTAACAAATGCTTTATACTTCCAATACATTTAACATCTTCAGAATCAGTGAAATCGTCAATTTTTTAAGAAAATAAGTCGATTACATGCTCTAGTTTTGGACACACTGCGGTACCTTAGGAGGAAGTTTGACACACCTCCATGCGGTGACTAACTTTACAGTCAATTGTAGTTTTATTATATAGAACTTACTCTCTATTTTATCATTTGCTTTACGTATAACTGATAAAATTAAAGTCTGAAATGCGGTGTGCTAAATAGAAACATTTATTTCGAACGCGCCTCTCCATTCCTATAGAACCTACTTTTGATTTTAGACAACAGACCCTTCTGCTTTTGTGATGATAAAACGTCTCAAATGCAATTGTTAATTTGTATAAGGTGTTTACTCTGGTTAAAATCTGACTGCTCTTTCATTAATTAAATTATGTTCTTATCGATTTTCGATACTCATCGGAGGGATTCCAATGCAAGACCTATCTAAGAAAACGCCAAGACACATGAAATACATTTGCCTAAAATGCACACACACAAACGCACACACAAATAAACACTCATACTCATATAACAAAACCCAGATAGAGAAAGTGCCTTTTTATACATAAGTTTGTATATGTTATATGTATATGGGTTGTATTCATTATAATTAATAGTAGTAGAAATATCCAGATTTTCTAAGTAACAAATGTATTCTACTTTTTTGTTTAGCTCGAGAGCATGTATAAACAATTAAATAAACGGTATTAATACCCCAGTTATCATGTGCATGTGAATATTTTAACATATCCAAATCTTGATGGGACGTTTCGTTAACAAGTTGAACTGCCAAAATACGCTGTTATAATTCTAGAATTTTCTGATAAAGTTCAATAACGGCGTCATCAAGATAAAATGAAAACGCACGCACTTACACACACTTACACACACACACACATATATATATGTATATATATATATATATATATATATGTTATTTATTTGTTTTTTGGGTTATTTTACATATACGTCTCCACTTACCAAGGCCGAGAGGCCACTCAAGGATAAGGGTTAAAGAGTGTACAGTAGTCAAAATCTATTTTTTCAGAATCCCCTTCTGAGGGGAGCTGGTTATCTCCCACATTAAACCGACCTTGTGTCACATTTTGTTTCGTGGGAAACAAATAAATAACCAGTAGTCAAAAGGACAATATAGTAATCGATAGTAATGGAAGTTCGGTAAATTTATTAACTTAAGTGTAACGGCTCATCAGAAACTTGTTCTCGTTGGACTTGAAGACAACCATATTATAGACAGCTGGAAATCAGGAAAACGGAACACAATTCCACAGGCGTGCAGTTCTAAGAACGAGGCTTTGATCATGGAATCTACGTTTAGGTGTAGGCACAGATAAAGAGTGGGGGAATTATTGATAATGTGTTCAGATAGACAAGTGTTTCTTGTGAAAGTTTGGCGAGGGGGGACCATAGATTGAAGCCCAGTCGAGCACTTGCCATGTAAATAATAATAAAGCAGAGACAAATTCGCAACATCTCTTCTGTGAGATAGAGGTTGAATTCAATTATTCATACGAAAATGCATTTTTACGTAAATGCGAGTTGGCAATAATTTTCACTATTACCAATTTGGTACCCACAAATTTGGTACCCCCAATATGTATTAATTTTTAAATATAATTACCTATTGAAACATGCATCGTCGTCTACAAATCATAAGGTACCTGAATCTAGCGGGAATCGTATATAATATATATTAAAGATTTCATATATAGTATATATTAAATAAATAAACATATGTATTAACTCTTAAAGAGAAGAACGCGCACACACAGACACACGCACACACCTGTGTGTATATATTATGTCTGTGCGTTCGTGTTTGTCCTCCTTAAGAGTTAATATATATGTTTATTTGTGTAATAGATATTGTACATGACATCTTTAATCTATAGAATAAGACGATCAACAATGGAATCGTACAAATAAAAATGTTGGCAATTTTTTTCAAATTTATTATACAATGACTAAAACGTAACCAACCAAGTCGAACTCTGAGAGCCAATGAATTCGTTAATATAATTCTGTGTCAATAACCTTAATTAGATTGTTTTCTTCTAGAATATCAATGTATTCGAGACATTAACCATTTTAATTTTCTCACAGATTTTTATTCAAACATCATTAAGAAACTTCTCCTTTTTTCTCTTATATATATATATATATATATATGTGTGTGTGTGTATGTATATATATATATATATATATATATATATATATATATATATATATATACATAGGTATTGTGTCAGGAAGATCTTTTAAAATTGATAAAATAAATAAGAAAATAACACCTTAAACTTTGCTGATATAATGAACGTTTTTCTTAATGATCATTCGAGGAGCAGACAAATAAATATATGTATCTCATTGGCTATCTGTCTACAGTGTTGGCAAATCTGATTGGCTGAATTACAAGCACGCTTTATTCTGATTGGGTATGTTTTTTTAGCCCTCGAGTTCATCAGAGAGCTTCTATTGGCAGAAAATCTAACTTAATCAACTTTTCTACTCGAAATGAAAGTCTATCAACATCGCTTGAAAAATCAGACAATCTTATTGTGTGCCCGTCGAAAACGTTGGCTCACCTCCCAAATTTTGTGTTGGTCTCTTCTGTTGTGTCCCTAAGCGATTGGATGTGATGCAAAGAAATTTCCACATTTCTCGTGGACATACTTTTTTGTTTGTTCTCTTACACTGTTTGGCGAGTCCTTCTGAGGATTAAGCCAACGCTTGGCTAGGGTTGTATAAACGCTGCCACGGGTTCCAAATTGTTTTGAAATAACATGGCCGCCAATGGTTGCATTCAGTTGTGTAATTAATTTACAGTTCAGGTAAGATATTCATGTATCATAAAAAATTTGGCCAGTCTTACGTAGATATTTATTTTAAAACAAATTCCTATTGAACTGCAAAGAGATCCTTAGTAAAAATGTAAAATGGCGAGGATTGTAGATATGTGAATATGTTTGTAAAACGAAAGGTGATGTTCGCATCACTAACATTAGTAATTAATGTTTTTTTTAGTTTCTGTATAATTTTACATGCATCTTTGATATGCTATTCATGTTTGATTTGTTTTAATTAAATACCGAAGGACTGTCTATTATAATGGTCAACAAAAATACCAGTTAACTATGAAAAACATCAAATGTAAAGTGGCGATGATCGTTTGTGTGTTTTGTAGAGCGAAAGACCTGAGGCGATGTTACTCTCACAAACATCCGTATAATAACGAAACACGCATGCGTCACTGAACCCTAACCGATGGCTTACAGTGTATTTGATACGTTAACATCCTGAAAGTGATATAGATCTAATGAAATACGGGTGATATTAAGACGAGGGTTTTCCGTAGGAGGTAAAGCCACCAGCGTCTAGGCCAGTATTAAGGTGGCCGCTGTTGAGCACCATTTATTAATTCTATAAAAACAAAAAATTATTGTTAGCATTCTTTTCCTCAGTGTATTTCTAGTTAGAATTCGATATAGAAAGACATCGCGAACTTGGGGGTTTGGAGCAAGTGGATGTTAACAGGATTCGAATTTAGCATGGTCAGCCCGTCAATCTGTGTCCTTACCACTTAGCAACCGTCAAATCTCGGCTAAAGTGGCTTGTTCTCTGTGTGCTAAGATATTTATATAAATACTAGCAGAGATACCGCGCTTCGCACGTACGAATACTTGACCGTATCGCAAAGCCCCCACCCTTATCTTTGACCTTGATAGTGAAAAATAGTGTGCTCTCTAGGTTAGAACCCATCATTAATTCAGGTTTAATCATGATCCTTAAGTGGTGTGGGCTGTAAGAGAGTTGTACACCCACACACACACACATACACACACAAACGGTACTAATTTATATATGTGTAAATTTTGCAGAATGTTATATTTTATTACTCTAATGTATGGGACATTAGCAAGTTCAGAAGTGACCTGCTAGTTAAAAAGCAAAGGGAAGGATATTACGTTAGAGTCGTATAAGATGAAATGTTACGGTTTTTTAATGCTTGCTATTGCCTTATTATCATTGCTGACTCAGTTTTGTTTTAGGTACATCCTAAGGGGACACGTGGAAATGGCTGATATCTGTAAACAATGACACAAGATGTCAAATTGCGTCCCCGTTTATGTATTTCGCCGATCGAAGACAATGAATTGTACACGGTATCTATCTCCTATAAATGAAATATCTTTCAAAAGTTTAGGTTTGCAGTTAAGAGAAATGTTTTTTTTTTTATTCTTCTTCTGATGGTATAAAACTAAACGAAATTTTCATAAAGAAGGCTTTTGCGAAGAACTGACTTCTGGAACAAAATACTACAGAGCTGTTTTACTATCTATAGGAGTGTTCACTTTTCTGTATAATATCTTATTCTATTACGAATTTTGTTATTTCCTTCCTTTAGTATGTTTGACTAATGTGTAAAATACACATACGCGTGCATACACACGTACACACATGTACATATATATATATATATATATATATATATATATATATATATATATATATATATATGTTTATATATGTATGTGTGTTTGTGTGTGTTTGGATTCTTAATCCGAAAGGGGGATGTGATGCGTCTAGTGTGTTAGGTATAAGTTAGTGTTAAGTTCATGCTTGCATGCCTTCTCGCTTTCAGGTAACACCGCTGGCTAACCCCATGGCGAAAAGGGATCATTATGCATGAGGCTTCTATGACAGTACATAGCCTTTCCATCATCAAGACTCCTACAGTGCCTCTGCGTTGGTCACACACGGTAACTGGGAGCCTTGCGGCCCGAGGTTAAACCTGTAGATCTCGGAGTAGGAGGGGACCCCAGAGATAGTGCGTTATGGCCCACCGATGTGTAGACACGCCCTGGCACACTACCAACGCTTACCCCACTGTCTTGTGGGTGCCCTTGCTTGGGAGAAGACTAGGGGAACCAACCCCAAAATCGAACACCACTGCCTTGTGGACCTTAATAGGTTTAAAGATGGGAACTCTGACTTCAAATCCGACTGCTACCTTGCAGTTTTCCTTAAAAAGCCATGGGACATCATCCAGAAATAAAAGACGTAGTAGTTGACACGATAGGGCGACTGTCTACCTCACTGAGATTACTTTCGGCCAGAAGCTGCGGCCTCCTCTGCTGCCAGTCGTCCTGGGTTCGTCCACTGGAAATGAGTATTGGACGTTCAGAGGGGGTTTATCTGATGCGCAACGAATACTACACCTAACAAGCAAGTTAGGAGTCAAGGTGGAAATTTCTGTACCGAAGGATAAAGCACTGAGGCCCCGACTAGGCATCGACAGGGATGACAGACTGTATGACGATGATATATATATATATACATACATATATATATATATATATATATATATATATGTGTGTGTGTGTGTGTGTGTGTGTGTGTGTGCGTTCGTTTATTCCGCAGTTTTATTCAGCATAAATCCAGTACAAATAGACAAAAGTATATAGAAGCTAAAAATAATTGTAAAAGTGAAATAGTCGTAGTCAAGAGAAGGCATAGCGAAACTAACAGGAAAGGTATACCGAAACTAACAGAAAAGGTAGAGTCGCAGAAATGAGAAACTCGCAATTTCTGGAAATTTTATAACAGTGTAGTAAATAATGGACTGCTCATCTTGCACGGCAACGGATAATGTTAACCTGCATGTCTGGTGATTTGCTTTCAACTCCACGTTAGATCTAAAAAAACAACACTCCCTACCAAATTCCTTTTTGCGAACAGAAGACACACTTATTGATTTGAAATCACCCCTATCTTAGCTCATATCATAAAAAGATAAACATCTAGAAAGCGTGTGCCCCTTATTCTCCTCCTGCTATACTATTAAAAATGCTCTGATGAAGTTTCTGCATTTCTTTCCCAAGTTTTCAATAAACCCCTTATCAAATCTTGCTTATCTGCCTGCAGAAAATTTATTTCTGTAGAACCAGGCGGCAATGATTCTTGTAAAAGAAATAACCCCCTCAACAATTATCCCAATTAGCCTCCTTCGTCTAAAATATTTGGGATGGCCAGAATTTTAAAATGATCTCTCGGTTTAATATGAGTTAGTGGGTGAATGTTTGACATTCGGTATGATTCCCCATCCCCGGCTTAAACAAACTGATGAAAATTAAAAAAAAACAAATACACACACAGAAATTCTTCAGTTTAAAAAATATACTTAAATAAAGTCGAAGGTGACGTCGGCCGAAACGTTGTGACTATAATATCAAATATGAGAATAGTAGTCCGAAAAATTTAAATTATACCGACTAAATTTTCTTCTCTTGAAAACAAGTTATAAACAACTTTTACTGTTTAATTGATGCGATTCGAATCCCATATCGCCGACGAAATAGGCGAAAGCACGCGCGCGGTAAAAAATAAATAAATAATGCAAATGACCAAAGAGCAAGGAACTCCATCTTCATTTCAGTTTTGATTTCGTCGACGCGCCAGCCATTCATGCTGTGGTCTGAGAGATCAGAGCACTTTGTCCGAAAATGTCAATAGCATTTACGAAGGTTGTTCTTTCACGCGAACCAAAAAGGCTTTCAGCTAAATGCGCCAAGACGTGTTCGTTGATTCATGACTAAGCCTTTACGAGTTTGTACGCGCGCTTTTTTTTTCTTGTGAACGTGCCTAGCATTCCTTAAAATGAGGAAAATGAGAACTCAGGTGTCTGTAGATTTAAGTGTGCACTAAATTTGCGATCTAAATGACATGATATTACAACGATAAATCAATATATCAAGGTATCTCCGAATCCATGAAACTGTCGCAACTAACATGTTTTGTATTTATTAAACACTAGCATGCGTGCCCGGCGTTGCCCGGGTGTTTGAAGGTGTGTGTTGAGCGAAAAAAAAAGACGAAAAAAAGAAAGTTGTTGTAGACAAGGCAAGCTCACACACGAAGGAAGAAAAGAACATGAAAAAAAGTGACGTCCTTGCCGTTGCGCCCATCGCCAAACCGGCAGTGGCAAAGGTTTAAATTTCGGCTAATCAATTGGAAGGAAACATTACTTTCGAAAATATCGGCGAAAAAAAGCGATCCCTCCATGTAGAAAATGTCCAGTTAAGGGTAAAGGAATTAATATTTTTAGCTAATTTTTCTATATTTGCCGTCAGAAGGGTCAACATTTACAACGGTACCGATCTCATTAAAATCCGTCACCTGTCGATATTTTTTGGTAGACATACATACATACATACATACATACATGCATACATACATATAATGATTGCAACGTCTTGTCAGACGAATGCCACTCACCTCAGATACTTAAAGCCCATGAGCCCAAAAATGACTTTTGTTAAGTCCTACCGGTCAATTCACACGCTCAAGCAGGTATGACACTGAAGACGGTCATTGAGATCAATTATTACCTGTGTCCAGCATTTCAAGCCCCATGCATCACAACTTTTCCATCGCCACAGAACCACTTTTATAGACAAATGCCTGAGGGAGTATCTATACACAGATGATGTTACAGAGTCTTAGCTTTGTACGACAGCTAAGTCTCTCTCTCTCGGTTCAAAATGTTGAGATCCAACAACAAGCAAGAGCAAGATAGCCAGCAACAAGTTAAACTGCAGACCAGCTTAATGCGGGTACTGGTCTCCCCCTTTATGGTTTTTTAAATCAGAGATTTGCGTCTCCTAGAAAGGTTACCTTCACCACGGCTTACAGGAGTCCTCTCCACCCCAACACACACATACACACAAACACACACGGTGCTAGTTGGCCGTTGACCCCGAAAAAGGGTTCATTCGCCCTTTGGAAGGTCTTGTTTTTAATCATTCAGGGGGACTAGCCACCCTCCTCACCAAACAAGTCTGATGGGGGTACCAGTTTAGTCATACATACATACATACATACATACATACATACATACATTTAAACAAACAGGTGAGTTTTATATAATATAAATTGTCTATCATTGAGGGGAATAAATGTTGATTACTATGTACATTTGCTGCAAGATGTTAACCCAATAATTAAATATTACATGATAATTTTTAAGTTTTAAATCTCAAATGATAAACAATCTTAGGATTAATAAACCGACGTTGTTTTTTTTTTACACTCTTTACACTATATATTTTCATGCCGCGTCTTTTTTTATCCTTCTTCGCTCCAGACAAGTTATATTGCTACATAATAGGTTATTATTTGGGACCAAGTATACATGGCAACTATGTAGGGAATAAAGCAACATATTGTTTGTTCACATCGCATTTAAACGCCTGCGTGTTAGTATAGCTAGTAAACCAGGAGATACGCAGGGAAGTCCAAAGTCTTACAGTTTGTGGGAAGAAACTATTAGAATAGAAAGCTTTCCGGCAGCTAGCGACCTTTACAATGAAGGCGTGGGGTTTTGCTGCTTCTGGGGTTAGTCGTGGGTAATTACGTCGCGGAGTATACAAGTGCTATTAGTTGATCGGATCACATTTCAAAGAAGTATTTGTGAAACATACGCAAGAATGTGCTATTATGGCGATAGGACAGATGTTAGTGGTTAGTTGATAGTGGGGTTCAGATAAAAGTTGCTATCCTTTTGGAACCTTGTTGTAGAAGGGGACGAGACTAGTGGAAAAAAAGGATATCAAACGTTTCTCAATCCTCAGATTAAATGTTCTCCCATTTAAATTATTCTAATTACGCGATTATCACGTTGACACATCGGTTCTTATTAGCTTATCGAAATTAAGCGAGGTCTGGCCTGACCAGAATCAGATAGAAGACTATTTGGTTGTACTAGGTGCTGTATGTATTCAGCTAAGCGGATATGTTTAGGAGATGAACGCGTTGCACATTTCGAGATCACCGTTCGATAAACTGAAGTAGCTGTGAACCTATTTCTCATATTCTGGAAGGTTACCATAAAGAGACTAGACGATGTTCCTCCGTCAGACCGAAAGCAATACATCTAGGAAGAATAGGAGCAAGATCTGTTGTAAACCCCAACCGGTGAGAGGGGGCTTGTTGGTCCTGTATAACAATTTTCTAGTGTGAATGTAAAAACCAAAACACTCGCCTTTGTTAACAAGAAAGTTCTTGCGAACTTTTTAATTTTCATTTCAAATGATGTATTTTCAAATAGGTTTTCGCCATAATACCTTTACTTTATATTTCATTTTAAGAGCATTATTCGCTCTATCTAATGGTTTAAATTACACTTGTTTTAAAACAAGTGTCTTCTTTTCAGAACGTTGAATACACGATGAGAAAAAAACACATTCGTACAATTTTCATATTTTAGTTCAATATCGGCCGAAAAGCTGCTGAACAGCTCGGGATATATACGAAACCTTTGACCCAAGAAGCACTACTATATACACAGCACACTGCTGGTATAAGACATTTCGTGGCGGCGACACGAGTCTTGAAGATGATGAGCACAGTGATCGGCAATTAAATGTTGGCAACGATCAATTAAGCTCCTTAGTCGGAGAAAATTCACGTACAAACGTCCGAGAACTTGCTTCTTAATTAGACGTTTCGTATACCACGATTTCCAATCACTTGAGAGAAATTGGTAAAAGTAAAGAAAACTTGATAAATGGGTTACTTACGAATTGAATATGGCATGGGATGTACTTTTCTTCAGCAGAAGTTTCCTCGAATCCGTCTCGAAAAGCTTAAAGCTGGCATCTTTGATGGGCCTTAGATAGGCGAACTTATGAAGGACTCAATGTTTGGCCATGCACTGAATGCAACTGAGCTGTCCGATTGGTGGTCGCTTAAACAGTGATAAGAACATTTCTCTGAAATAACCGAGGTGCAGAATACGAGAAAGATGTCGATGAGCTCTTGAACAGCTATCAAAAATTTAAAGGCTCGCATGTCAGTCAAAATGCACTTTCTATGCTCCCACTTGGACTATTTCTCCCAGAACAGTGATGACTTCAGCGAGGAACAGGGAGAACATTTTCAATAGAATATTCGTGTCATGGATATACGCTATCAAGGCCGGTGGGGTGTGAACTTTCTTGCGGACTACTGTTAGTGTTTGAAACGGGACGTGGTGGCTGCATAACACAGGGGAAAATCACTAAAAAGGCTCTTTATCCGTGATTAGATTTTCTGTAACATATCCTCTTTATCTTCTGAACTATAGAAGAAAAATATTTCTTTTGTCAAGAATTTTTTTCTCCAAAATTAAAGGGAATAAATATAACTGAATGGCGTTTTTAGTTATTTTTATCGACTCGTATCTCGAAAACGCGACCTGATTGAACAAAATAAGTGTGATTTTTAGATTTTGCATAGCAAATCGACCTAGCATCACTTCTCGGGTGCTTTAGCTTTGAAACTTCACAGGCCAGTGTAATAATTAGTTGAAATAGCAAATTAATCACTAGATAACCTGGCTCTTACCAAATTTTTGTCGATCACTTTCGGCTTATTTAATTGCATGGTTTTGATTTCCTGCCATTATTTTATACGTACTCTATCACACTCGCTTCCGTGTCTCTCTTCCTCTCTATTAAAAGTCTTATGAAATCACTTCTGATCGTTTGCGCATACTTTTCATTCTCTTCTACTCTATGTTTTTATTGATAAATTAATAGTACGTAAAGCCTGAAAATGCTATTAAAATTTTACCGGGGAGAAACGTATAAGAAGAAGAGATAGAGAGAGAGAAAGAGAGAGTGAGAGAGAGTGAGAGAGAGAGGGGTGAAAGAGGTAGGGAAGAAAGGGGAATATCAAGCAGAGAGTACGAAATAGAGGGATAAATAGAGACACATTGGGAGAAGGAAGATATATTTTTGATATTGTGCTGTAATTAAAGAATATGTCTGCCATTGTAAACTTTTCAAACACATTTTTAGTTATTCAAACAATCTCTGATTATAAAGATTAACAGTTATAGCTATAAAGAAAAACTAAAAAAAAACGTGTATCGTTTATCTATTTGTCACGAGATGAAGAAGGTATAATCCAAACATCACACAAATGATCAAGTATTTTATTTTATTTCGATAAAAAAATTGCCGTTATTTTACATGACATAAAAAGAGAGATAATTGATATTCTTAAATCTACACTTATCTATGGTAGTTTTTTAAGAATGTGTCACGGAATATTGAATTGTCTATGAAACCATATTCGTACTTTCTAATTTAATCCATTACACTGTACATTAGATTTGAATATCTAGGAGAGAACGAATACACACACACGCACACACACACGCACACACACACACACACACACACACCCACACACACACATATGTATATTTATATTCGGAGCCCAAATAAAATCCCTTCTGTACGCTATTCAACATTTGCTTGCACAATGGGTGGTGCAGTTTCACTAAGTGAGTTTACCTATAGAAATAAGACTATGCTGGATACTCCACCAGAATAGATGAATTCCTGTTCTGGAATCCAGTGAGATCAATAGATAAAAAGAAATACATAATATAAATTAGTTTACTAGTCAATAGGCAAGAGGGAAATTACTATTCCTTACTTATTTACTAATTGATCATTAAAAGAGTGTTGTAATGGAATAATCGAATATCTAGGAATCTCATGAAAGAATAAAGGAATGACTCCTTGATTTCTGAGAAAGTCGACTGAGGTAAAATCAAACAATACTGTAGAAGATATTAAAAATATCCAATTAATTTCAAATGCAATGTTTGCGATGTTATCGTAAGACTTTCGTTTTTTTTTGTTTTTTTTTACTGCTGGAAAACATGTTGCATTTTTTTCTATTAAGATAAAATACTTGCGCTAGTACAAGACAGTAAAAACGCGCGAAAACCGACATCAGTTTAATTACACCCGAAACGTTTTAGAATGTAAAACCTTAATAAACGTAAACCTCTTATACAGGGTTCTAAAATAGTCCCAATTATATTAAGTTCCGCTATATCAGCTAAGTTCCAACCCCTGTCCAATGGCCGCAATGTTTCATCTCTGTGCCTGGTTTACAAGTACTTTAATGGTATGCGCTTTCATGATCTCGCAACACTTTTATCCGCGTCGACATACAACTAACAAAACAAATGATATCTCATTTCTTAATTGTTAAAATCCTTAGATTCCAGAAATAATCTTAATCTTATGGGTTCTTCTTTCGAACTGCTAGACATTCCAACTTTCTGATTCTTAGATTGTACTTAACCTACCGAAGTTAAAATCTAATATAAACAGACATTTCGCTTTTCAGTTTCCCCTCACTGCTTTACGATAAAAAAAATAGTAGCTATTAACGTCTAAGTTGCACTATGCATTGTTCACGGTTAAATGGGTGAGGTAATAAATAAAAATGATATAAAAAATATATAAGATCAGAAAAAAAAATGAAATATTTCGAAAAAGGTTTTCTTTTCATTTTTTATTTAGTTCATACACAACCTCATCCATGTCGACACACAAGAATAAAACAATACCTGTTGAATTTCGTAATATAAACGCAGAATTTACTACGCATATCGAATCTTAAAAAATAACGTTGTGAAACTTATAATGTATATTTGGGCATGCATAGAAATAAGACACTTTAGTCGACTAACGCCTGCCATATATCAATTATTATAAATTTTGCTCCCTTACCAGATGTTCTTACCTGATACAAATCGAATTTGTTCCACAGGTTCAAATTCCTAATATATCAAGTTTAAAGTTTGTATACCAAAACGTGACAAAGTAGTTTGGAAGAAACAATTCTTTACACAAACAGGCAAGTAAACAGACAGGGAAACTTATATATACCTATATATATATATATATGTATACATATACATATACATATATATATATATATATATATATATATATATACGTGTATATATGTATACGGTATAATCACGTTGACACACCGGTTTTGGTATTTAAGGTAGAGGGTAAACAGCATAAATATGGAGGGAGAAAAGATAGATTATTAAAGTGATGAATGTGGTGTAAGAAAACTTTTAGATGATCACATGATAGATATAAGTGATATGTAATGGTGTTAAGGTGTTTGTTATGATACGTACGGGGTTATGAGTTCCATATGCCTGTCATATATTGAGGTGTACATTTAAAATCGAGAAAAAATGGAGTGGGAATTCCTAATGAATTTATCGCTAGACGTTATATTTCTAATCTGCCGTAGCTTATATAATTACTAAGCTTATCTAATTACCAAACACTTTCTCTCATCTTCTGATGAGAAGTATTGGGCTTGGAAATACCTAGATATAAAGAGCATTTATATTTAGTACATCTCTTGAATAAACGACTAAATTTATATGCGCTTGTATATAAATATAATGTCGTTGTTTTTTTAATTTCTTTTACATGAAATAACTATTATATATGTATATATATACATATATATATGTATATATATATGTATATATACAATATAAGAGCAACGTATCGATTTCTTGATTTTATTTGGCTTACAAAGACATTAACGCGATTATACGATTTGTCAGGTAGCAATGTTTTTCTTTAAGTGTTTCAGTGTCTCACACACTTTTATTAGATTGATATCTTTAACAATGTCTAATGTACTGTAGAGTGCTTTTCGGTGTTCGTCTATATTGAACGAAGAAGAAAAGAAAATGAAGATATATTGAAAATAGGCTCCTTCTAAACGAACTCGATTCATAAGAAAATACATCATCATTACGAAAACAACTTCTACCCCCCCATCCCAACCCAAAAAAAGATTCGCAATCTGTTTTTCACTTTTTCATATTGTTACGTGTAATCGGGTTCAAAAGGTTGATGCTGAGTTCGTGGAGGTACTGTTAAATATTCAATTTCTTGCTAAATAAACGAATGTATTTTCTTTATATATATATATATATATATATATATATATATATATATATATATATATATATATATATATATAATAAAATGGGAACATACAGGTCAATAAAGGGCAGTTTATGAACGCAAGACACACTTTTAGAAACAAAAAGAGGCGAAGAGAAGCCAAATATAACGTCTTCTTTATTAATATGTTATACAGACAGACTCAAACGGTTATATAAAAGTCGTTAACTTTGGCCTATATTGAAGATGTGCGCTACCAATTATGTTCGTCTTTATTTTCTTACATGATTTTATTTGTGCTTGAAATCTTCGTCTTTGTTGTATTTCTTGCCAGATGACTTAGATGGATATCGCAAACTGTTACATTTAATTTTTATTATTGAAATCCACTTGAGATAAGTAAAAATTTACTTATTTATTTCCGGACTTTATCGCCCCTTTTCTAGTTGTTGTTTCATGACGTTTCGGTCACCTATTCCTCTAGCCTTCATCAGGTGGTTAACCTCGACAGGATAGGAATGCCGAGTCTCTTAACAATATCCTCAGTAATTGCTGTCTTCTATAGTTGTTGTCGTCTCACCAGGTTTTGGCCATCTAAGCCTCTTGCTGGCTTTGAGTAGGATTTAAACCGATATCTTCAGACAATGCTCACCTCCAGAGATTCAACGTTTCTATCCAGTGTGCCACGGCCCCCGAAGAGCGATGAAGGTGTGTTTTTTTTTGTCCTATAAATCCAAGTTTTTTCGTTCTTATCTGGTCTGGCATCATCGATTTCGTACCGAATGGTATATTATTACTCTATCATTGGAATCCTTTTGAGGTGAGTAATATATTTATTTATTTATTTGCGGACTAATCATCTAGTTGTTTCACAAGGTTTCGGCCAATTATTCTTTTTGTCTTTGTCAGGTGGTTAACTGCAACGGGATAGTAAGCTGAATCTCTTAACTGTATAACTCAGTACTGCCTTACATAGTTGTCGTCGTTTCACCACGATAAGAACGGAAAACCTGGATATATTAGACTAAAGAATCCAACCTTCCTCGCCTCTCAAGGCCCGTGAGACAGTGGATAAAGGTTCTATATTAGCCTTGTCTGAAAATAGCCGTTTCAATTCTACAAAAAGACAGACAGAGGCTTACTTAGCCAAAACGTGGTGAGACAACATCTATGGAAGGCAGTATGATCATATTCAATTCTGCGAAGACTATGCATCTTTCCCTTAATAACTACAGCCATTAATAGGCATGAGTAATAATACAAACCACTCGGCTTAACCTTCACAAGAAACATGAGTGGTATAAATACATTAAGTTAACTTAAAGCTGTTGCAAAAAAAGTGAACCTTCTCTACAGTGCAAGAAAGCTACTTACACTTTGGAGCATCCTGTACCTTTACAAGGCCACTATTCGCCCATGTATGGAGTATTGTTGCCACATTTGGGCTGATGCATCTTCAATCACGCTCAGTTCTGATCATAATTATAATTACACCATAGTGAAATGACCCCATTTATTTACTCATAATCCGAGTTATTTGTGGTTTTGTTTCGATATTTTCCTTGATTTTCTATTTTTTACTGAATATCTCTCTCTACTATCTTCCTTGAGCGACATTTTCACTGGATTATTGCTAAACTTTCAAGACTATACATGTTCCAGCATATTTGTATATGAACAGAACTCCGAAACAAGATCTTCGCCGAAAGACCTAGAGCTATTTTCCATACTCGACATATTTTCAAATCTACTACAGATTTTAATTAAGATCCAAGCAAAATTAACACCTCCAACTTTTCCTCAGATGACTTAAGAAAATAAAGACCTTCCTTGGAAATAAAGCGCATTAACTGAACTTCATTTTTTTAACTGGTATTCACGAGTACTCCTTTATCTTTTCTCCTTTGCATTAAGCCTCCAATTTTCGGAGTTGGTAGATTCGGGGGTGGGACCAATGTTGGGGAGCTACTTTTTATAATCGAGTTTTATTTTCGATGCTGTTATTTGTTGTTTTTTTTATTATATATATATATCTATTATTTTATTCTTGTTACTTATTTAAACTATTTTTTATTTCTTATTTTTACTTAGCTATTCTCTATTTTTTCTGATTAAATATATTCTTTTCTAGCACATACCGTCACACACACACACTATATATATATATCTATATATCTATATAAATATCTATAAATATATATCTATATATATCTCTCTCTCTCTCTCTCTCTCTATATATATATATATATATATATATATATATATATATATATATATATATATATATATAGTTTCTTTGTTTAAATGTCATTAAGAAAAAAATCATCAATTTTCAGAGGATAAATTATTGCTTGAAAAATATTTTTTTCCTAAACCCATGGATTTTCGAGGTAGGCTCATCTCCTCAGAGGAAAAGTCAGTAGAAAGTATTAGATCTAAATCGAAATAATATTGTTATTTAGCACATATAAAGAAAATCTATTGAAAAATGAATTACATCTTTTGGGGGCATAGATAAACAAAATAGGTGAAATAAAAGTGGATACAATGAAACCATATACAATGAAAGGACATGAATTTATAGTATTCGGTGACGTGGTAGTTCTTGTATAGAATTGTATATTGTGTGCAGTGTCTGAGCTTGTTGAATAAATCGACATTGTAGGTAGATTCTAATTTATTATAAGGTATTTTCCATCCTCCGTGATGATATAATGAGTCTCTAAAGTCTGGGGTAAAATTCTCCTCGTTTTTTTTTTCTGGTATTGTCCTTGTATGAAGTGTCCGCTGAAAAGTATTTTTTGAAGTTGCCACTGAAAAATATGTTTCTTGTGGCGATTAGAATTTTATGTTAAATACCTTGATAATATTTTTGTTAAAAGATTAGGATAGCTAGATAATTTTTTAAATATGGTATTTTTCGGGTGGTTTTGTAAACATCGATACAATAAGATAAGTTCTAAATTATAATAAAGTAAGACTATAAAATTTTATCATATGTGTTTCACTTGGGTCTTTATATATACACATACATACATATATATATATATATATATATATATATACATGCATGTATGTATACATATATACATTTTTATATACATATATATATATATATAACTACTTCATTTACTCACATAAATTTAATATACGAAAGTATAGATTTATGCGTAAACTTTAAGTATTTACTTCAAAAGTGCTCAATACGTAGGCATATATATTTTATAAATTACTATATATATATATATATATATATATATATATATATATATATATATATATATATATATATATATATATATATACAGTGCCACGGGAAAGTATTGGATACATTACAGTTTTCTTCATAACTTTAATTAAGGTTCAAGATTTTTCCTAAAATTTGGTCATTATATCCCTATTACTTGTCTAAATTATTTTTGGAGTAGTAATTACCAAATCAAAGTTTAGAAAGTTTATATTTAAGGGAAATATGAATTAACAAACGCAAACATACTTGATACACTTAAAAAAAATTCTTTTTCTTAAATAAATTTAAATAACTTTTGCTTAGCGTGTTGCATTAATGCAAACGAGTTATCACTGACCAACCAGAGAGATTTATATTAAAATAATTTGATAACATTTTTCCAGTTTTGGCTCACTCCTTTAAAATCAATCAGTTCATTTATACAAATGCTTAAAACTAAAGAGTTGTCAATAGACATTCGTCAAAAGATCATTGATAATTACAAATAAGGAAATATCAAGGGAACTTAATCTACCACTTCGTACAGTTGCACACGTTATTAGAAAGTTTAAAAACCCTGATAAAGCTGTTGCGAATCTTCCAAGATGTGGTCGACCAAGAAAATTAAACGAAAAAAAAATCAATGTGGGTAAGTAGAAAGGTAGAAATTCAAACCGACCTCAAAGAAGCTGGAATAATGTGAGCAAGGATACAATCAGTAGAGTTCTAAATAGTACAGTTTTTGTATGAAGGTACCCCCAAAAGTTTCATTATTGAAGCTTAAACGTGTCAGATCACGTTTAAATTATGTTAAAACATATGGCGAACCCCTACAAGAATTTTGGAACAAGGTAATCTTGTCAGACGAAACGAAAATTGAAATCTTTGGAAGAAACACAGCAACACATATATGGCGTAAAAATGGCACCGTCTATAACAAAAAGTACCATTCCTACGGTAAAGTTTGGCGGTGGTTCGATTATAGTATGGGGGTGTTTTTCATTCAAATGTACTGAAGAATTAGAAATCATCAATAGTAGAATGAATGGACGCATGTACAGGGAGATTTTTAAGAAAAACCTCCAGAAATGTGCTGATTTGTTGGGACATAATAGCAATTCCGTGTTTCAGTAAGACAATTATCCCAAGCATACTACGAAACTAACCAAAGACTGGCTTAGAAATAACGGAATTGACGATCTTATTTGGCCAAGTCAGTCTCCAGACGTCAACCCAATTAGAAAATTTGTGGAAAATATTAAAGATCAATGTTCATTAGAGGAATCCACAAAATATTCAACAACAAGAACAGTTCTGCAAAGAAGAATGGCGCAAAATACCTGCATATCTTTGCAAAAACATGTGTGCAACTATAGAAAGCGATTCGAAGCTGTTGAACGCAATAAAGGCTATGCACCCAAATATTAAATCAATGTATCCAATACTTTTGCGTTAGTTGATTTATATTTTTCCTTTAATCAACTTTCTAAACTTTAATTTTGTAATTACTACCCCAAATATTAGTAAGAATAGTAATAGAAATATACTGACCAAATTTTAGGTAAAATCTTGAACCCTAATTAAAGTTATGAAGAAAAATGTTATGTATCCAATACTTTTGCGTGGCACGGTATATATATATATATATATATATATATATATATATATATATATATATATATATATATATATATATATACACTAAAAATTTAAAAATGAGGAAGATCAGTCAATTTTCTTACGCATAATTGCAAAACAAAAAAAAGTATCAATTCGCTAAAGAAGTATTTAAATTTGAATTTGATTAATACATTTATAAGTAGGTTGTTCCATTATGAAGTTGATTAACTTTTTATACTGGAAAATAAGTAAAATAAGTCCATTTTGAACTTGATCATCATCATTGTGAACTTAAAATAGCATATATGAAAGTGAAGAACATGATGCGTCGGAAATCATATGAAGAAGATGCAAGGAATAAGGATCTTTTGAAGTTATTGTCAGTAGAAGCAGAGTTTTGCATTGAGGCATAGTCCTACACAAGCGAGACACGTGATTGAGTCTGCTATTCAAATGCATCAAGCGAACGAAACAAGAATACAACGGCAACATGCACATTCTTTGTTATACTGAAGTACACATGGCAAGGTTTTAAATCAGCTTGTAGCTTTTATCGGTCTAACATACATGTACGTAATAAGCAACTACGCTCGGAATGGAATTCTCCCACAAGGTAACTTTAAAACGAGTAACTTACAACAAAGAAGCTATGTATGTGAACGAGTACAAAACAAACAACTCTTCTCTGGCGTAATATGGTAAAAATGCAGTAGGCGAGGCACACTCTTCTCTTTATAGTTTCTCACAGAAAACAAGTTGCGAGTCTATCTTTTCTCTATCGTTATTTTAATAGAAAGTGTTCGACTAGGCGTCTATATATTGTCTCCCACGTGGATAACATCCAAAGCAGATACTTGCCTAGCTACAACAACAATGAACACATTCTCTTATTCTCTATCCATGAATAAACTTCAAAAAATTCCATGAGCAATGTCTTTTTATTTAAACTACCAGTCTGTAAACCAGTGTATCGCAGGTTGCTTATCAACCTATAACATGTTCATGTTCAAGTCTAATGTAAACAAGTTCTTGTTGAGCCGTCCCCTTAAATAATAAATTCTTACCCAAGTACCACCATTATTGATCAGTGTTGTTTCATTGACCAGCTTACACTCAATTACTTTCATCCTCAGGTGTCAGTTCACCATTGATAAACGGTGAGCTCTTTAGTAAAATGTTGCAATAGTGCACACTTATTTCTATTAGTTAAAGAGACCGGCACAGCTGAAAAATTTGAGAAACTTGTTATTACCCGTCACTGCAAATGAGCAGTCATTGATAAGTATTCATATGAAAAAGTAGATATTAATAAAATAGTTATAAGCGCTTATAGACTATAACATTATTGTAAATAATTTCACAAATTCTGAGAGAAAGGTCAATTGGCATTCCATATGTAATCACTATGGATGTGACAACAGCATATTCTTTTCATTGTTTTGACTCTTGGGTATATATCTGTTAATATCTTATATGTTTTTTACATATAAGGATATGGTTCTCGGTTGATGAAGTGTGTCTGTGTCGGATATATAACAGAAATGACATGAATGAAAAGGATATTCTGGTGTCACAGCCCTAGTAATCACATATAAGAATGCAAATATTAATAATAATAATAATAATTATAATAATAATAATAATAATAATAATGATAATAATAATAGCTGTAGGTCGTAGCCATTATTTCGTCAGAATTCCTCAAGAAATTCCTCTCAGACCTCGCACCTTTATAATTTCGAATAAACTTTGCAGATTCCGACTAACATATTATCTAAAGAATATCGTAACGTTTATATTTGATACCAGCAGTTCAGATCGGCTTTGCTCGGGCCCTATGAACTGTTAATAACTTTATGTGCATATATATATATATATATATATATATATATATATATATATATATATATATATATATATATATATATATATATACTCAGTAAATGATAATTTTGTAGCTTACTCCTTAAGTCAACACTTTTTGGCTTAAAACTCATTGGTATATGAAAAATTACTTAATTACACGAACTCAGTATATTACATGCAAGTATATATATATATATATATATATATATATATATATATATTATAAAGTTTGACTCATATCCAGGTAACTTACGTCTAAAATTTCAAGTGTTTAGACTCAAAATTAGAAGAGCTTGGTAGACTTTTCAAAGGTCGAATCGTTGAACATTGACCCTTAACCACATCTCAGTACCCCTTATGTCAAATCTCGAGTTTGTGGACTGACATTTGACAGAGTAGGTTTGTGAGGGAATGTACACACAGAGACACTCACACAAAGACACACACACACACACACACGGAATTGCAAGGACTAGTACATTTGTAGTTAAGAAACATATCATGAATTAATAATGTGATGAACCTAAAAAGAGGTTGGGGACCAATGTCGTAACCTTAGGACGTTCTTAACTCGCATTTCAATACATGTGTAAAAATTGTATTAAGCCATGTATTTAATGGCCACTTCATAACAATACTTCACTTTTTTTTATTAAAGCAAGAAGTTAGTATTATTCAAAAGAAAAAAACACAAATAAAAATAAACACAAAAGAGCAAAACATAGCCCAAACTATAGTTTTATCTAAACTTTCTCGCATCCCTCTGAAATAAGGTCTCGCACCCCAGGTTATGCGAGCTTCCTAAGTTAGGAACCCTTTCAATATTAGAGTAAATAAGCTTTAGCGTTACCCCAATTCTAGACTCAACATTACCCTTTGTGTGCGGCTTCGGTTCCTAAATAAATAAATAAATAAATAAAAAGGCTGTCTATATATATATATATATATATATATATATATATATATATATATATATATATATGTGTGTGTGTGTGTGTGTGTGTTGAAGAGATTAGCGTAGACACACAAACGTCTACGGTCAATATGTACACGTTCTCCTTGTTATGTTTTATAACTCAGTGAACCGAACGGACAATGCTCGTAATTTCTATTGTTGGCGGCGAAGAGAAAATGGATCCGTCGTAAATGGAAAAGAAACCTTATTTGTTTTGTAGAATCTACTCGGCGAACGAACAATTAAATTTAACGACGTCCAAAACAGCCGTAACTTCTGTTCTTCTTGTCGCTCTTAATAAAGTTTTGGCGTCTTCAGCAGAGCCGGAAACGAAACAAAAAGCATTAGCGAGCGCGGGAGAAAGATCCGGACAGATCTTTGTTTGGGAAAACCTATTGAAACGGATTTTCATTTTTACTATTTCATTATGTTTTTTGTTTGTTTGTTTCCGTGAGCAATACTGAGGCATATGAAGATTCAAAAGTCCAAGTTCCAAAGTAAGATTACTTAATGCACCGATAACTTAGTTAAACGAAGAAACTCGCAGAGGATTCTGAAAGACGTTCACCCAATTTTACTGCCAATTTAAATTAGCTTTATTTTTGGTTACGCGCATCCCCGTGCCTACATACGAGACTCTGTCGGCATGTCATGATTCAGCTTCAAATACCATGTTTTATATTCTAGAAGTCTTTATTTTACGACTTCTCATCTTAATTGTGATGATCACAATGTTTAGGCTGATGTTACTTCCGATCTTCTTAAAACACATATTTCAAACTTAGAAATATGTTGTATTTTATGGATTATACTCTTTTTTATCTTATGTTATTTTCACAACGTTTCGGCCGCTGTAATCTATGGTATATTTCCGGGAATCTTTCTATCGAAGTCAGGGTCGAAACGGAATTTTAAACGAAACTCATTTTAAATCTATAGACATGTCAGCCATGAACGCATCGAATCTTTAGTAATTTGCAATATATCCTTTGGTATTTTCTTCATCGGCGATTAAGACTTCAACCTCCAGAAAAGTGTCATTTACAGATGAATTTCATTTAATACCTTATACGTTACGCTTGCACTACTTGCAAGTTCGTAGACATTCCCATGTTGGACAGAAAGATTCTCGAGTTTGATAAGATACACCCTAAGAAAGTCGAAGTTTACATCGACCAAAACGTTGTAAAAAATATTCAAGAATAATACAAATAATCTAAATAATCTATTCCTACGGTAAATGATCCTTGATATAACCTTAAACTATATCCGATGGTGAGACCCCAGATTGCGGGATTTGGAGATACCCTTAAATTGCCATTGCTCCCAGGTCAACTCTGACCCGGAGTGATAGTACCTGGTTAGGTCCTAACTACGGGTTAAATAGACACCGACTTGAAAAAAATATATATTCTATTAAATTTTTTTCTTTAAAATCACAGGATTCGGCATTAAATAACCTTAAAAGAGTTGTTGTGCTGTAAAACAAACACAACCAACGAACTTACGTCAAAATGACGAAATCTAGATTAACCATTTGGTGAAGCTAATGGTTCCTAGTGTTAAAGAATACTAGTAAGAAATATTCATATAAGACAACCCCAACCAAATAAAATTGCTCAATATACTAGATAGGGCAAATTGAAAACTCATGGGTTAAGGACATTAATTTAAACTTTTTATTTGATTCAAGCAATAAATTTTGAATTTTATTTGAAAACTGATCCTTTTAAATGAAATTAAAACATATTAACCAGAATACACACACACACACACACACACACACACACATGTCTCGAAATAAAGACGAAACGTTGGTGAACACATAATACGGTTTGTTCCTTTTTTATTTTCTCTCTCTCTCTCTCTCTCTCTCTCTATATATATATATATATATATATATGTATATGTGTGTGTGCATATGTGCATAAGCGAGTGCGTTTGTTTTAATATTTACCTGCATTGCTATAATACATTAATTCGCTCGTGTTTATTCTATCTGAAATGGATATGAAATGTATTCTTCAAAGAAATGCATTTGACGACAAAGCGGCTCGTGAGAGTAAAAAAAAAAAAATCACTTTCTTAAAAAAGCAACTGAATTGTTTGTTACATGTGTGTGAAGGCCTGGAGCTTGCGCTGTATTCCTTTTAGATCTCAGTATGGGTCATTGCAGTGCTGTCGCTTACCACAGGTTTACAAACAACGTCCGCCTTTTTTTTTCTCATGCAGACACGGAGTCACCGAAATACACATATTCTCATTATTTTCCTTGACATTATTTTGAAAATCTTGGAGTTAGCATGGAAATATTATTCTACTTTCATTTAAAACCGTTATACACCCTTTTCATCACAGCTACCCCAGGTGTTTTTTTTTATGTCTGCTTGTCAGCTCATTCGAACGCTGATGTCTATATTCAAGTCAACTACACAACAAACGTAACCCGAAACCTTCAGTATTAACGACGATACGACCCGTGGCATGATTGATAAAGTTCTGATTATCGATTCGATGGTTATTGGTTCAGTCCTCTCTTGGCATGTATACTAGTCTAAGCACACTGAATAGATATAACAGTCAATTTAATTAATTGTTTCAAACATTTGTAAATCTCTGAAATATCATTGTTTTTAATTAATTCTTTCTTTAATTATTTAGATTTTGTGAATTTTTCTGTTCAAACTTTTCCAAAAAATAGTGATAATAAATTACTTAACTGTCGTTTTTCAATACCAATATGTAAGTTTTTATTTTATATCATACTGACTTGGTAGACCAAGCGCAAGTTCGAGGCGTTTCCTCGATTTCAATAAAATTTATTATAGAGAAAACAAATTGTAATTATATAAAAAATGAAACCGTATATATTTAAGCATACAACTGCAGTAAAATGCTACGATGAAAAATTTTCAATTATGTGCATTAATAAAACATGCAAGATATTTGTATTTATGAAAATATCTCTAGACAAGGCATGAAGCTAATTGGTTTAAGGATCTAAAACAAAAGACAACTTCCAGGTCCAAAATTTCCTAACGTTAGATAGAATAGATGTTGACCGAAAAACAGCAATTCTATCCTGTTTGTCAGAAATATCGCTCTTAGAATGTGAGGATCATAGAACAAAATAAAGGAAACAAGTGTGTATGTGATTCGGTATATATCGCATCTACGTTACTCACAAAGTTTTTTTTTAAATTTAGTATTAGGTTGGTGCAAAAATAATGTCGTTTTTATCAGATATACATACGTCAAAAAACATTTTTGCACCAACCTATTATTACTCGATTATTTACATACATCATTGATAAAATAGCATGAATAGCTAAACAGTCGCTGCTAGAGTTCGATAGTTTGAAAATTAAGGGATTGGAAGACATATATGCTATACTGTATACTTCTTTAGTTAAATTATCTGGAATAATTGAATGAATTTATTACATTTAAAATTAAAGCATGGGAAATTATATCGTACGGTTTGCGTCCGCGCTGCACCTCCATTATAAGAAACACATCTCTCTATTTTCCATGATGTATAACTTGAAAATTATATAAAATATTGAATAAAAGGTTTCAGGACTTAAATAAAAAGTGTACAAGGATGCCCATTAATATTGGAAATGCATGTCGTATGCCTCGAGGAGGTTCACTTTTATAAATATCGCGTATTATTACGCCAGGGTGTTTACATCCGCTAACCACTAAATATATATGTGCGTCATCGATGTGTGATATTGTCCAGTCGAACATGCCAGCTGCAGGTGGTCTAATGCACAGAGTAGTGGATGATGCTGCAGTCCCACATAGTGCCTCCTTGTGCATGCTGTAACGAGCACGTCAAGGTAACCGTCTCGTTTGGAGCAACTTGAGATCTAAACGCTTTCAAGCAAGGAGGCGCCTTTCTCTTTCTTTGAATTTCAAAGAGTAGCAGATGAGAAATGTTCATTGGGCTCTTGCAGTCAAATCAGGCTGGAGTGGAAGAGGAAGGTAGCTTTCTATTCTGAAATACCAGCTTTGATTGCAGCAGCGCCTGGCGGATAATTCCACATAAAGGACAGCGTAAGGCGGACTCTACGAATCCAAAAATAAATAGTAACCTAGTAGAATTGATCCTTCTGTCTAAAATCGTACATTCGACATCCGGTCAACGCACATCGTTTCAAAGTTATGCACTAAACCACTAACCTAATACCGAATGCATCATTCATTTCCAAACTCATAATTCTATTAAAAACTGATCTTAGGTTTACATGTGAAAGGTTCTACCTTAAACTTTCATTACGTGTACTTCCGTTCTGGCATTTCATGAGCGATACTTCTGACAAAGGGAAAAACTTACTGTTTTATGAATCGAAATCTATCCATGGCGCACTTATGGCTAGTTTTTAACCCTGAAGTCGAATTCTTTAACTTTTCCCCTAAGTGGCTTCATACCTTGTCTGGAGCAATTTTCATTCAAAAATTACATGAATTATCAATTAATATGTTTTTTATAGAGAAAGCATCTGTTTTCTAATTCAATCCTTGACAACGCCGGTTTTTTTCTGTCGTCTATTTATATTTTCATTCTTTTCTAACGGTTTAGAGAGAAAAATTCGACGTATCCAGCTGGTTTATTCTCTGTAGATTACAATACATTTATGACCACTGGACGTTGTCCTAGTCTCTCCTAACACTTACAGTGGCGACAGAGGCCGTTATTCAGTGCCATAAATGTTTATTACACACTGGGCCATGTTTTACAACAGTTTAGTTTTGCTGAAAACAACGATGATTTTCTATCCTATTCGCCGACATCGGAAACTGAAATAGTAATCCTCTCTTAGTTTGTCCATAAAAACACGGAGTTGCGGCGCCATTTGTACATCATCAAACAATTACGTTCAATAACACTTTGTTAAAGCAACACTCTCCCAACCGATATTCATTTCAATGTTAAGTATCTGTAGATCTATTAGTTATTGCTCCCCCGACAAAAGGAGGGTGGACCTGTAAATTCGCCCTTATCCGTTCGTCCGTTCGTCTGTGCGCCATTTTCTCAATAACTACGGCTTGGAAGTGTTTTGAAATTTTGCACAAACATTAAATATGATATGAGTAAAAAAAGTAACCGAACGGATTTTCCAGGAAAACTCCGGGTGCTCTTCTAGGCGTGTCTTTC
The DNA here is from genome assembly GCF_053919585.1 of Euprymna scolopes. NCBI lineage: Eukaryota > Metazoa > Mollusca > Cephalopoda > Sepiida > Sepiolidae > Euprymna > Euprymna scolopes. The sequence goes on along the minus strand of NC_136500.1, from coordinate 68,938,559 downwards.
GGGTTAAAATGGCTAAAATTGAAACTTTTGTGCTTATTAAAGAAATCGATGCCATGGATTTTTATAAAACTTTCTGAAAAGTTGTAACCATCTCATTTCTATATAATTTTGTTTGTCCATACTTCAGAATAACTCTTGTGCATCAGGGTTTCTTTTACGGCTAATTAAAGCACTCAATTTTTGAGACTATTTTACCACATTTGTCCAAAATGTTCTGTGTATGTCCATTTAGTAGTTTTGCATAGTGCTTAACTCAAATTTACATGTTTTAAGGCGTTGGGGACTTTTGGGTCTAAATAGGGGAGGGCTGGCAAATTATGGACTTAGTTATTTTCTTTTTGCATGGTGCAGAACTTAAATTTACATATGTAAAGGCCTAAAACTGCACTGTTTGTTCATTTTCTACCAGGATGTGACGTCCCCTGTGGACTTTTGGGTCTTAATCGGAGGGGAGCAAATGGTGGATTTATTCATGTTTATGCCTTTATTGTTTTATTTTTGGTAATGTGAATCTAACAGTACTGTAGAGAAATGTTTTTCGAGCATTGCTCTAGAATGTTCCTTGTATCAACATATATTCTTTCTATTCCTCTCTCCTCGTGTATTTCTCTCTTTCTACTGCCGTATTTCCACCTTAGACCTCAACAACTGTCTTTAGACGATGTAATAATGTAACTGACTGTTTTCAATAGTAAATACCAGACGCCTTTATTCTTATCCTATTTTTATAGTTGTATTTCATCGTGTTAATGTTTGTTGTTTATATAAAATTAATGGTATTATGTTAATTTTTTTCTCAGAGTATGGTTCTAAAAATATTCTATTTCCCTTTGTTGATCGCTTACTTCTCTTTTACGATGCTTTCCTCGCTCTCATCCTTTTTGACATCGATAGCTGTATCTCGACGGTATAATAATATTCCTGCACTGGACGTCACAGTAAACTAGAAATACGGATCCGTAGAACTTAATACCACAAATTCAATCAACAATTTTAAAAGAGTAATGCATAATCGAGAGAAACATGCAGAAATTCTATACATCTCGACACGCAACGCTACTCCATATTCGTTTATCTGTAAGATACTTTTCAATTGAAGTGTAAAAATCGTTAGTGAAGCACGGGTGGTTATCCAATATGATTAACGAACGCAGCATTTGGGGTTATCCTAAACACGTTAAGACAATTTCATAGTTTATAGATTAGCTTTTTGACGTGAAGTGAAAAAGATTTAAAATAGATTTTCTTGGATTAAGAGTGTAAAATAAATATCAGTAAAAGACCGGTGCATAGACGAACTAATTTCACCTAAAAAATAATCTACAATTAAATCTTAGTTGGATCGATACTATTTCCTTTTTAGGTAAAACTAGCAGTTCAGCTCGACATTGCTCGGGCCTTATGTACTGTTCAAAACTTGCTCTACTTGTGAATACACTTTATGTAAGATTTCAAATCTTCAGACCAAAATATGTCTGAGCAAGTTCCTAGAAACCGCAGGGGTCAATTTTTTTTTTAAACTTTGACCCCAATTTTTACCGATTAACACTTACCATTTTGATCCCTAATCAAGATTTCAAGTTTTACCCATAGCTACCTACTTCTAAAATTTCAAGTTATTAGACCCAAAATTGGCGGAGAAATTTGGTAGAATCTGCAAATGTCAACTTTTTTCAACTTTGAAATTTTGACAGCCAAATGTTTGCCCCTCCCCCAAACTGATTAAAATGCTTGCCGAATGTCTGAAAAATTCTTATGTATAAATTTCAAATGAATAGACCCGAAATTGGGTTAGTATTTTTCTATACAAAGGTCAAATCCATGTCAAATCACTTACATCTAAAATTTAAAGTGTTTAAACCTAAAATTTGCGGAGGAGTTGGTAGAGTTTTCAATGGTAAAATCGTAGAACTTTGAACCCTCGACATCCAAATTTCTGTCCGAAAATCGATTAAAAAGATTTTCCCAAATCTCAATACTTCTCATATCAAAGCTCAAGTGTCTAGACAAAAATTTAACAAAGTTATTTTGTAGGAAAATGTAAACAGACAAATACACACACATATATTTTCACTTTAATAGATATATAGATAATACTAAGGATACTGGACTGTAGTTTATTAAGACCATAAAATTGATGTAAAAAAACACTATATCTATAATATAAAGCTGAACGTCTGTGTGTGTGTGTCTGGTCACGAATAGGATCCTATATGGTTGACTATTATAGAAAACTGATTACATATAATGATAGATGTATCGAGACACAGGAATGGGTATGTTTGATCTGGCATAATAATGATTCATTAAAATTGTGGGATCTGCGTATGCGCCTTGTTCACAAAGTATGGGAATAAAAAATTAAAAAAAAAAAAAAACGTTTACAAGTGTTTTTGATATCGATGTACATAATAATACTTTGATAAGTATGCTTTAACTTAAATAGGGATGGTATAATAAAATTGTGGGATCTGCGTTCGCGCCTGGCCTCCAAAGATTGGAAATAGGCACACACATTAATAAAGACTTTTCATATCTATCTGCGTAAGTATACTTTGATAATTATTTTTCAGTTTGAAGAAATATGGTATAATAAAATTATGGGGTGTTCGTTCGCGCCTGACCTCCATAGAATGGAAATATGTCACAAAGTTTAACAAGGTTTTTTAATATAGATCCACAGAATATTGTGATAAGTGTTTCAGTGTGAATAGATATGGTATAATAAATTATGGTGTTTATCTATTTTATTTTTACTTTCATCATATTTTGCTCTGGTTTTGACACCCCCAAATTCGAAGCTATCCCTTTACAACCCTTCATTTTCATAACCTATTATACTTTCATAAATTAGAGTCCATTTTCTGTAGGCTGTTTTTGAACCCAGTTTACGACGGGTAATTTTGCTAGTATATATATATATATATATATATATATATATATATATATATATTGGCAATATAATTGAATAAACATATTTCCCAATAAAAGAAAAAAAATATTAATTACGATATAACTACAGAGAATATAACAAATAAATCACAAAACTTTTTTCCAAATATCAAGATGTTGATCATCTTTCCCATTATTTTTTTAAGTACGCTGACATGCACAATTTCTGACATCACGTGTTTCATAGCACAGGATAATTCATGTAATTATTATTATGTCAATACTTGAATTGATTTCGCCCTTAACTCATCACAAGAAAAATCACTGCCTAGATATGTTCATCTGAAGCAAAAAGTTGAAATACGCATAAACTTTTTAGCAATGTAATATAATAACTTGCAAACGAAACCTGATTTTGGTCGAGAATGAAAGAATGCGGATGTCGATTATTCACATCAATCTATTTTCGTGCAAAAAATATCTTTTACTGAGGTATTTTCATCATATATTACTAAGACGTTTTTATTAACATGTATATTTTTCTTTGCTCATAAAAAGTCTAGTATACAAGCACAATTTGCCTCTATTGATGTATCACATACCTCTCTATTTATATATAAAATTCACTTTGTGGTTGTGTCTGACTTTGTCTCAGTATTTGGGCTATTTTTATCAAAGATTTCACGCAAATGTAAATAATGTATTTACGAGTGTTCTTAGATTTAAAAAAAAATGTGATCAAAAGAAACAGCTCGATTTTGACCGGAATTTAGACGTTTCTGCAGCTAAATATTGCAAGGACATTTACGCTATTTATCACCGCACAAATAGAATGACAGGGTATAAAAACAGTAGGTACTTTAATAAAACAAACGCGTGTTCGCAATGAATGTTTCTGTTTGGAACACAACTGGACCGTTATAGTAGACTTTTGCATTTTAAACTTTAAGTCTAACCATTATATGAAAATATTTTTTTATAAAATCAACAGAATATTCTCTACAGTAAAATATGAACTACAATGATTTGTGGACTGAGACACTCTGGACAAGAAGCTTCCTCCCGTTGAACCGCAAAGAGTCTCCAAGTAGACCTGCCAGCAATAGATTGGATTGAAATATTGACGATTTCAAGGATTACATCAATGACAATAAAAGTATTGAACATCTGGAAAATTTGATTATTCTTATTCAATCCTAGAAGCGTCGGGTTATCATTCTAGCGTTCGAATTAAGTCCTTCTACAGTCGAAATTCTTAGCTCATGTTTACCAAAGTCAAACATTTAAGAACCCAGTTAACGTCTTTCGTAATATATGCTGCCGTATTATATAATTCCACTGCAGGAACTATGCATTTGGGAGTTTCGGCAAATGGCGAACATACAATTGGACATATCACGCGTTTTGTTCTAGTTAACGTTTTTTGTTGTTTTATTTACTAACGTGTCACCACTTATCAAGGCATAAATGCCACTCGAGCGTAAGTGGTAAATGAGTGTCTAGTTGAGGGTAAGGTAACACTAAAGTGATTGGCAATTATGCAGACGGTTGAGAAAAATTTAAGTATTTAAGAGAATGACTCAATGAGAATTTGTTTACATTGGAGTTGGCAATGTCAATGTGGTATTTTGATTGAAAATAGCACCTCAGTATTGTCTTTAACAGACGGACCGGTCTAATAGATAAACCTTTAAATGGAAATTTAGTTTCAAGAAAATAGATAGATAGATCTATTGATAGATAGATAGAAAGAGAGAGAGGGAGAGAGAGAGAACAAGAGAAATTATAATGACTGGCTGTAGCTAGAGAAGTTTTTACCGTTTATTTCTTATGTCTGCTAATGCTAATACTGAACAAATTTATGCTTTGGCTGTCCTTTCGTTACAGAAAACCCATATTATAACTATATGAAAACTTATTCTCTCTCGAGCCACATAATATTTCTGAACCAAGCAGGATTCTTGTTATATCTTGGGCTGGTTAAAATATAGCATAGTCTCAGAGTATTGATGTCATTTAATATACGCAACAACAACTACAGTCTGCAACATATAATGACATATACTAGACTGTTAAAATGTCTCACTTTCGAATTGCAAACCGTTAATTTGTGTTTGGAAATGAAGACGCCGGACGTTCGAAAATTATGGATTCTTTGATTTTTTAATGCCAACGAAGACCGAAGGGTTACATGCAAATCAGTCAGTGAAGATTATTTTTTCGACCTTTTTAAATAGATTTTTTTCCCATTTTACCCACGGTCTGATTATTGTATAACTTATTACGAATACGCATGGATACTTTTATATAATCAAAATGTAACTCGTAAACATTCTTCAAAAATTGATCTGTATTTTCAAAGTAAACACATGAATCAGAAATAAGGAGTTCTTTCATCTTAGAGTGCAATAAATATCTTTGGGTATTATTGTAGAATCCTTTTTTATCTTGATGTGTCTCAAATTGCTCTGCGAATATTTTGTCTTTCAGTTTCACTGTTGTTCTTTACTTCTGGATCTATCTATCAACCTGGTTCAGCTCCCTCCTCAGAGTAATGTAACTTTCCCTCTTTCCATATTTCCTTGTCTTTCAATCAGCTACCTCAGATCTTCAGGATCACAGTTGACATCATGTGCAATTTGCTGCATGTAGGTGGATCTAGGTCGTCCTATGCTTGTGTGCCAGTGCCGCTGAGTCCACAGCAATACATTCATCACCAGTAGTGACCGGCAAATCGTTGAAGCCGCTTCTTAATGGTAGTAGAGATGGCAGGTAAACTTGCCATAAAGTAGCTGCTTCGTGGGATAATTTTGCCAAGATATATTTATCACAGTTCGTAGCATACATGCCGTCTAGCTTTCTTTCCAAACTTTTGGTGAGTGTATATTTCTGGATGGATTTTTAAAAAATCATCAATTATAAACATGTTTTATTTTTCCCCAACAGTTTACTGCAATCCATAAACCCTCAACACCCTATTTGTTTCGACATCATATACTGCAACCTGAGGTCATCTCCTCAGCATCAGATGAAGCCAAACTATTTGCCAAGAACTTTGCAGCTAATTCTACACTAAACGACGAAGGCCATCTACTCCCCGTATTTCCTCCTATAACAGACAACACTCTATGCAACATAATAATATCTGTGCGTGAGATAGCTAAGCTAATCAAGAACCTTGTTTCCAGTAAAGCAACTGGCCCTGAAGGACTTTCAAATTATAGTGCTGAAAAAGCCTCAACCAGAACTTGCCCCCATACTTACAAAACTGTTTAAGCATTGCCTGAAGGAGAAGTGCCTCCGAACACTCTGGAAAACCTCATCAGTATGTCCTGTATTTAAGAATTCAGGTGATAAGTCGTCCCCCTCTCAGTACAGCTCAACGAGTCTCCTGTGTGTCACGAGGAAATTGCTAGAATCCATATTAAATAGAGAAGTAGTCAACCATCTCAGAAGAAATAACCTTCTTAGTGACATACAATATGGTTTTCGTTCTACTATATATACAGCAGATATGCTAACAGTTAAATCTCATAGGATTAGTGAATTTCTTGACAAAGGCTTCCTCTCTAGGGCAATTGCTCTTGACATATCAAAAGTCTTCGATAAACTATGGCATAAGGGCCTACTTCACAATATTTCTAGCTACGGTATGAATGAAAATGTTTTCTCGGTCATTAAATCATTTCTCTCTGATGGGCTCATATAGTGGTTAATGGGCAGAAATCAGAGGCCGTCAGTATTAATGCTGGAGTCCCTCAGGGGTCCGTCCTGGGCCCAACTCTCTTCCTGAGCTACAACAATGATGTCCCAAAACACATACTTAAATCATTCGTTGACATCACTACTGATGACACAACCATCTATGGCAACACATCAAAGGCTGTAAATGACAAAGTTCTCTCTGATTATCTCTCCTCTGATCCCGAGCGCGTGATACAGTGGGGGAAGAGGTGTCTGGTTACCTTTAATGCATCTAAAACAAGACTCTTATTTTTACATCATCGACGCTCTGATCTCCATCTGGCATCAACTGAAATGGATGGCTCTCGACTAGGGCAAGCTCCACGGTTTGATAAACTTCTGGGCTTGATTTTTACTCCTGACCTGAAAAGGAACACGTGCATCAAGTCTATTCCCAAGATCGCTGGAAAGATGGTAGGATCCTTCTACTGCTCCAGAAGATATATCACTGCTGATGCAATTCTCTACTTATATAAAAGCCAAGTACGTCCAAGGATGGAGTATTGTTGCCACATCTGGGCAGAAGCTGCTAAAACACTCTATCCTGTCTTGACAGAGTACAAAATAGGCTTCGTGGCTTAGTGGGGGATGTCCTTTTCTCTTCCCTGCAACCTATCTCTCACAAGAGAGATGTTGTGAGCCTGTCTTTGTTTTATCGTTACTTCCATGGCCCCTCCGCGGATTTTTCACGAAAAACACCCGTCTAGCTGAAACCACTGTCAAAAGTTTTCCCCACTCTTTATCTGTGCCAAAACCAAAACGTAGATTCCATGAACAAAGCTTCTTTCTTAGAAGTGTACGCCTGTGGAACTCTGTTCCGTCCGCCTGTTTCCCACCTTACTACAACTTGGATGTCTTCAAGTCCAACATAAACAAATTCCTGATGAACCGCCCCCTTAAGTAGACACTATTTCAAATCTCAACATATAATAACCCTTATCCCCGAGTGGCTTCCGGGTATTGATAAGTGACGACAACCTTGTAAAAAAAAGTACTCGTATCTTTAGCCGTTAAACTCTAATAAAAGCCTTTACTGCTTTCATATTATGCTTAGATTAGCCTTATTATGGAAAACTACTGCTTTCAACATTTTATACACACGCGACACAAAACCTGTTATGAATAAAGATTACATGACTGAATTATGGGTATAGTAAAACTGTCATTTTTTAAAATGAAAACCGATTCGGACAAGGCATCAATAACCTTGGTGTACAGAGCTTAGAAAATACTACTTGAAAGTAAAAACAAATCACGCTCATGATTATTCTTAGATAGATGAAAAGAGTAATTCTTTCTACATTTTATTTTAGAAAAATCACTCAAAGTGTATGATGAGAAACGAAAAAATAAGGGAAATGAAAGTTATGGGGCCGCCGAATGTCAACACAAGATCTTTTTCTACTTTTCATGAGTCGAAATCTTTCTATAGCAAATTTATCGTTGATTTGTTTTACAACCTTGGAGTCGCAGTCTTGAACCCCTTACATCAAGTAGCTTCATGCCCTGTCTGAAGTGATTTCCATTTTAAAATAATATTAATTAAAAACTAATATGTTCATATAAACTAAACTACGACATATCCAGGGGTTCACCTTACATAGATTGCAATGTATTTATAAGTGATGGATGTTGCTCCCGCCACTCATAGCACTACCATCGAAAACAGGACTGTTTATTCCGCGTCATAAATGTTAATTACACAATGGACCATCTCTTAGAAATATCTATCTTTGGTGAAAACAAAAATGATTCTTCATCTGATTTGCTGACATCTCTTGGTTTACTCATAAAAAAATACGGACCATCGGCGCTGAAAGTAAACATTAAATCTTTGTTCTACTTCATATAAATAAATAGATTTTGGTCATTTATAAAAAAAAGGTTATGAGTCCAATCTATGTGTCAAACATATGTGGGTCAATTAGTACGTGTCCTTCTTACCTCTCTTTTCTCCCCTCTTTCTCTCTCTCCCTTTCCTTTGTTATACTTCTCTTTTAATAGACAAGACCCTTATTATTAGTAAGTCATTCGCGGGAAACACTCAACTAGCTACAACCACTATCAGCAATTTCCCTTACTCTCTATGTAACAGTGCGCGGACGCGCGTATGCAAATGCATACGAAATGCGAAATAACGTCCCCGTACGGAAAAAAGAACACAAAAAGAGAGCGAGAGAACGTTAGAGAAGACGATTACGTGAGAGACGTGACAGTTGTAACGAGAAGTCATGCGTGGTGCGAAAATGAGAAAATAAATGTTGTTGCACGGACAAACGCATTCGGGTTATTGTTTGTCTTGGTCTCCTTTGTGACGTAGTAAGTTACACGAGTGGGCCCGTATGTAAACGTAGTATAGTGTTACATCATTTGTGCCTAAACTATGCAATAGTTCTATCAACAGATTTTCTATCCTACAATTGCTCGTCTCTGCCACAGAGTAACTAGGAACTTTTTTCTAGCTGATTATTGTATGGTCGTTTATAACTCCGCCTTCAACAAGTTCCTGATAAGCTGTTATCGAAAATAAAGTAACTTATACAATTCCAAGCATCACGTACCGATTAACAATTTTCTTGAGTGGCCACTATGCCTTAAGACGTGGTAAAAACAAAACATGAACGGTCTCATAGGTTCGATTCGTATGGATCGTAGAGGGCAGTGAATAGTAGATATAAAATATGTAGCGATTTTTTTTTACGACCGAAACACATTTGTTTTCTTGTTCTTTAGTGAAAATTATCTTTGAAATTAATTTCGTTTGTGAAACTTTTGTTGATCAATGCGGTCTGGATTTCAGGCGTTCTCAACAATTCCCGGACAACACTGATGTGTCGGTTTATAAACGTGATAAAATACTTAGTTTTCTGATTGTCGAATCATTCAACATGTGGCCATCATCAAATCTTAAATGTGCATAACACATGCGTGGCATTTATTTTTTAAGCAAATGTCACCATTATCAATGCTAACATCCACTTCAGTAAAAGGTTAATGCGATTGTCAGAGGGATAATTAACCATCATCATCATCATCATCATCATCATCATCATCATCATCGTATGAATCTGAAGATTCTGTAGTTGGCATTAGTTTCGGCGAAATTTTGCTAGAATTCTTTCTAGAACGGCATCGGTTACTTTCAAGAGGGATAACGGAAGGTTGCCAAAAGTGAAATTGCTTGGGGGGGGACTGGATTTGAAATTGGGTCGCACACGTTATCAGTCAGTGTCGTTAACCACTGAACCGCAGCTAACTTCCATAACGAGTAATAATATTGGAACCTTACACATGTTTACACACCCGTTAACATATAGACACTCGGGACCCAATACTTTGTAAAAAGTAATTCGCAAGGAACATAAGACAAGTAATAACTCAACTCTTTTTTTTTTTTTGTAACAACGACGTTTATTTCTAGGTACTTTTCTGAATAAAACGTGATCCTGCTCTTTCTCCCTGACCGTCTGAATATCATCCACGTCTCTAACGTGATTGTCGGTCTGTGAACACGCTCTTTTTTTATAACTTTTCTCTTTTCACATGGCTCGGCATTTTCGTAATTGGGTCCGCGATCTGTTACAATTTGAGAGGATTGAAAACAATGAATAAAGCGTAGAGAATGTTATACTTTGGATTATTCGAACAACTATTCTCATCTTGAAGGTTTTTTTTTCACACCGTTTCGAATGATGTACATCTAACTCTTTCTGAGATATCTTCTCGAACCCATGAATCTTTCTGTCGAAGGCGGGAATCTGCACGGAATATTGAACAGAACCTATTACTTAATCCAATCTTAGGTGACACTTAACTGGAGGATGACGGTTCAATGTTAAGCACGGGCAATACTAAGAATACAGTTGCAAATTAGGTTAGGCATCTACCTGGTAATAGCTGATAGAAAGTAAACCTGCTACTCACGTAGATCAAATAAACGGTCTAACTCCAAATACCTTGAAAAGTCCAGAGTTTATAGGAAAGATTCCCGAATTCGACAATATATACCTGTAACGCAGTGCACGTTTACAGATGTAGACCCAACACGTTATAGCAAAGTCGCAAAGGAAACCAATACAAAGAATAACTCGAACTCAATTTTCGTGTAACAAAAGCATTTATTTCCGGGTGCATTCCCGAATAAACCGTGATCATACTCTTTCTCTCTGACATCTGTCCTCTAGAACGTTGTTTCTAAGGTGCTCTTGAGCGTATTCTCAAGCGTACTGAACGTAATCTTCTGATTGTGCAGATGCTCTTTTTATGATATTTTTCTTCGCACATGCTTCGGCACTAGTGCACGAACGTTCACCCTCTATTAAACACCTACAACAGAACTGAAGTTACATCGGCAGAAACATTGTGTGAATAACCCTCCAGATAAGAACATTAGTCCGAGATGATTCAATTTATCAATCCACATCTCAATAATTCAGAAGTACCATATTTGATTATTTAAGCTTGACAAATTTTTGCATAGTGGGCTTAAAGATGACCATATTGTACCCTGCAGGAAAGCAGTGTTGTGGTTATGTTTTCTCTTCATGAAGCCCTGGTTTGTGTCACATTCCGAACACGTGGGGAAGAAAGTGTGATTGGGAATTATAGTATGGTGATTGATTCTCGCATCGTGGCCGTCGTATAAAAAGAATGAGCCGTAGGGTGTTGCTACTAATGCATTCCTGTTAATTTCCCATCGATCAGCTCAGTTTAAAATCTCCAGGATTTTAAGTATTCATCTTAACGTGGACCCTTACGGTAATCCCCAGACTTTGCGAAAGCTCAGTAATAACACAAGCGCATTAATAAGACGACTGACTTCAGAAAATCTTATCAATGCCATATAAATTGACAGATATAGGGAAACACATGGCATATGTGTAAAAGGAAGCCATTTAAAATATCTCATTTATCAAAACGAGCAGAATAAAAACATTTCATATGGCTGCATACTATGATTAAAGGATTTTTTTCTTAAAAAAAAAGAACGTTTTTAATCTATTTCATGTGTCAACCATTACTAGACCAATTCGCATATACCTACTTTTTCTCTCTCTTTGCGTCCCGACCTTTCGTTCATGATGCTTCAGTTTCTTGTTAATAAAGCATTTATTATTATTATTATTATTATTATTATTATTATTATTATTATTATTATTAGTAGTAGTAGTAGTAGTAGTAGTAGTAGTAGCAGTAATCTTCCGCCTTCTTTCCTTTTCACGTAGAGTCGGCTAACATCGTTCTTTGGGTGCAGTGCATTTTGCATGGGCATGAGTTCCCCGGTCTTCTGATTGAGCTGTCCCAGTTGTTTTGGGGGTCCACCCTATGAACGGTCATGACTATCTTACTAGTGATACTGCCCCTTTGTTTATATCTTTTATTACGTTTCTACTATACAATTTAATTTCTAGAATCTTTTTTGGTTTGTTCTCCTTAGGTATTCCGATTCTCTCTTTCATTTCTGTTGCTTTGATGGTATCTGCTTGCAAAACTCCCAAGTATTTACACGTGCCTTGTTCCCCTATGACCCTCGTCTCCGTTTGCTTGGGTAGTTCCATGCTTTCTGTGGTGTCTATTGTTACGTTTCTTATAACTAGTTGTGCGCACTTTTCAATACCAAACTTTATTTGGATATCTTGGCTGAAGATCCTGGTAGTGTTTATTAGTGTCTCTAGTTCATTTTGCAAAAAGTTTTAGGCCATAAATTATTATTATTATTATTATTATTATTATTATTATTATTATTATTATTACAAGTGGCAGCGCCCTGGCTAACAACACGTGTCCCCAGATTTTCAGTGTTCTCTACCTCTCTCGATAACCAGCACTGGTACCTTAGCAATTTCTTAGCAAACGTTTACAATTGATTTCCCGCTGCCATAAACCAGTGGGGATCTGTTTAATGCTCTCGCTCCTCAGTTCTCCCGATTATTTCACAACTCTTCAGTATGGCGCTATCCGATGTAGACTGATCGTATTTTAGTGGGGCGGGGGGCAGAGAATTCTGCTGCTTACATCATTATTATTATTATCATTTTCTTACTATCAGTAGCTACACTGGGCACCATCAAAGATTTCACTATGGTGTTCTCTACAGTCTAAGTTACAAGTTTCTCTAGATTTCCAGTGCTTTCCCCCTTTTTCTCTAAACTTTGGAAATTAATTTATAATTCTTCTTCTTCTTCTTCTTCTTCTTCTAATAATAATAATAATAATAATAATAATAATAATAATAATAATACGCTTATCGCTCCGTCCGTTATAATAATAATAATAATAATAATAATAATAGTAGTAGTAGTAGTAGTAGTTATAGTACTAGTAGTAGTCATCCTTGCACTAGTATATGACAGTCATTGCTCACAAGCAATAAAAGTTATTTTCTGGCGTCTGAATGACAATTTATGCAAGATTTTCAGCAATCTTCGCCATATTTAATAACCATCGTAAATCATCTTATATCATCTGAACTTTACACAGCATAAACCTAGGTTGATGTCTGATATATATATATATATATATATATATATATATATATATATATATATATATATATATAGGGCATTCTATATAGTCATATATATATAAACATATATATATGTATTTAGATGGATATATATATAGAGAGAGAGAGAGAGATAGATAGATAGATAGATAGATAGATATAGATAGATAGATAGATATGACAATATAGAATGCCCTCATTTCCATAAGCAGGACCACCGGGAGAGAGACTAGAAAATCACTGACAGTTAAAAAACATAAGAAATACATTACATGCGACAGTCTCATTGTACTACACTGACAAATCGATACAATTAGCGTTTAACGGCCGGTGGAACCAGTCCGAAAGATAAGAAAGAAGCGAGCGTCACTAGTTTCCGATGCCAAACCGCTACGAAACAAATAAATTAAAAGAAAAACGGCAGTTCCATTATTCCGAAGAATATAAATAAATCAGGAGGACGTTTGTTGTTAAAAAGTGAATGGTCACGGCGAACAAGGGATATAAGTCGCAAATGTTATTCTTGGGATTCATAGGCAAAAGGTGTAGATACTTTACTGACAAGACACTAACAACATACACTCATGATTGATACATACCATTTTTGTATCTGTGTATTTGGATTTTATTGTTGTTATAAACAGCGAAATGTACCTTTCTGCCATGGCGATCGACCACATTAGAAATATCGACATGGCCTATAAAACATGTGGAAAAAGGACAGTAGCATATGCGTTTGTAGTAAGGCGATCAGTCAGGAGCGTGGACATAGTTACACATTTATGTTTGCGTGTAGCTCTTTTTTTAGTATGTTGCATAATTACATTTCTGACAAGTTTAATTATTTACTAGAGTCGTTCCAAAAGTAAATACTCTTATTTTATAACTCAAATAGTTAGAGAGCTACGAAGACAGCGGTGGTCCCATTAAATGAGCGACTTTTTGTACTGCGGAATTTTGTTTCTGACATAATCACCACTATTCTCAATACACTTTTGCTAACGGTGAACGACGGTTGTGCCTGGCCATTCAGAGCGACCTTTGTCATACAAGAGTTGTTTTAAAAGGAAAGACTCCTATTTTCTAACAAAACAATTATCAGCTACATAGTCAGACATGGTACCATTAAATCGATCAATCTTTTGTGTTCCAAAATTTTATTTTTCTACATAGTCATAAGTATTCTCAATACACTTTTGTCGGCAATAAACGAAAGCTGTAGATGTTTATCCGGAGCGCGGGTTTTCATATGAGAGTCATTCACAAAATGAAAGCTTCCCATTTTTTTTCACTAAAAATTTTAAGAGGTACGAGGACAGGAGCGGTGCCATTAAAAGAGCCCACTCTTTTTGCCCCAAAAAATATTTTTCTAGATAGTTACCAATATTCTGAATGCAGCGATGAATAATGGCTGTGCATGGGCGCCCGGAGTGCGCTTTGTCGTCCGAAGGTCATTCTAAAATTAAAGCCTTCTATACTTTTTATTTGAAAGATCGAGAAGTTATGAAAACGCGAGTCCTATTATTCAAGCCAACGACCATTTTTTGCTCCATGATTTAGTGTTCCACATTGTCACCACTTTCAATGCATTTTTGCAATCTGCGTTTGACGCACGCACATGAAATGTATTGTTTCTTAGAATACCCCATCGTCATTACCTGCAACAGAAAAGTTAAATTATCCGGTCCTGAATTAATACGTTCAGACATCATAGCATTACAATTTGCAATCGTCTTTGATCTATTCAGGAAGAGAAAAATAGAGTGCATTGCTTTTAGAGTGTAACTCTTATTTACTTCGAATTATTACACAGGTAATAATCAGTGATTGCTTAGTGACAATAACTGGCTGATTGTGTTCTCTAGCGTCTGTATGACAGAAAGTCTTCACTGATCTCTAATACTCGTCACCTCTTTTGATAATCATTTCGAATAAATATTCTTTATCGCAACAATAGTTTCCAATTAATTCTTTATTGCTAGGACTTCTCAAATTACAGTGGCAATAAACCTCCAAAATGTTTTAACCCCCTCCTTATCTTTCTAGCAAAGACGTATTTCGTATTTATGCACTCGTTTTTCCAAAACAGTTCAGTTAGTTTTAGCAAGGGGTAAGATTATTCGATTGATGGTAGCTAATATTATTTACTCACTAGGTATAGTCACACAAGCCATCATCATGTTCCTTGGAGCTTGAGTGACAACAAGTCTCCCCAGTCTTTCAGTAATCTCCACCTCCTTCGATCACCTTTGTATAAGATTTTGAGTTATGGAAGTCACCGCTTACCATCGATTTCTCGTTAGCAGCAGCCATACGTTTTCATTGGAATTTAGGTTGCAATCAGCCTTTCAAAGGTCCCAGTCCTCTTTTCACTCAGCTATCGGAGCTCTGGCTAGTGCTATCTCTCTGCGGTCTTTTCATCCTTCTTGACCCTCCTCATCATTATGCGTAGCGCTTGTTTATGGTAACACACACACACACACACAAAATAAAAAAAAAACTCGCACACAAGACTTCTCACACACGTCATCATCAGAGATTGCTAATTAATAACAACCATTGCTGTTCTCTGGGCTCTGTGTGACAATTAATTTCGCAATATTCCTAGCACACTCGACGTTTTTCTGATAACTTTAGCATATTATGGCAAGAGTTGCTGACAGCGACCATTTATAGTCACTGATATTTGAATGACAATAAGTCCCCCCAGTGTTCTTGACCAGTTGTATTATTCCATAGGACGTTTGGTTAGTGCACTCATCTTTAGTCTTTCTGTCCTTCTTGAATTTCAAGGCAATTTCTCTTTTTTTACTTGGGAGATCCCCACTTATGAGGCCACTGAGATCATTCTAGGAGGAGGGTTAAGGGTTAGATAGTGAGACAAAAGTCACGGTGGAACTTGGGTAGGGTTAAATTTTCCAAGAACATAGGTCAATAGAGGTTTATACATATTAGATTTGAAGGTGCCTACATTATAATCAAAGGGAAGCAGACACACGTCATTGTTTTCCATACAAAGAGAGTTATAGGAAGAAAAAATGTTAATAGCATTTTCGTTTAGTTTTTGGCAAAGATAGAGAGTTGGGGCAGTTTTTTACGTTTGATGTAGCTAGGCGATTTTTTGTTGCGGAAGTTTTACAGTGAGAAAGTATATATCGGAGCTTAGTCGAGCAACTACCATAAATATAACGATAGAACAGAAATCAACTGGTAATGTTTCCACTGCTAGAAAGAGAAAGTAAGAGACGAAAAGGTCATTGTTCACTAAATTTCAAAGAGTGCTTTGTACCGTGTAAAGGCAGAAAAGGTAGTACTTAGGAAGTTCACTTTACATGTGGCAATAGTACGTCTTAGGAGGTGTTTAATACGTGTAGCAAATTGCGCCGGAAATGAAATAATTTCATATGTAGAAGGATCTTACCATTTACCTGTGATTTTGGCAACGGATCAGATTTAGATTTTAAATTCCAGGTCAAGCAAAAGGGTCATTCCCAGAAGTTTGTCGAAGCAGGGTGCTTCTTCAATACGAGAGCCATTCATATCAACTGAAACAAAGAGGGGGGTATGAGAGCTGGTTATGAAAAGATAGACGTTTGGTTATAGATGCATTAAAAGTAAGTAGACAAATTTTATCTTGAGGTTTAAGAAGCGAGAGAATAAGAAAGCTCCTGCTCTTGGTCGGCTTTTAAAGTTTTGACTTAGATGTCGACGGGCGAACAAAGAATGTGAATCGGCAGGTCGTTCATCAGCCGAGAGTTATGTCTTATTTTAAAATTACGAAAAAATAAAAGGTAAACAGATGGATAAAAATTGTACAATTATATTCTTGCCCTGCAGCCATTTTATTTCGCATTTTTCTTTTTAATTATCTTATGATTTCTTTCTTTCTGCTCCCCTACTTCTTTCTAAGAATAATCTCTTCTTTTGTTTAACAACATAACTTACGTTCTTCCTACCCTTCATCTTTCTTGGTTCTGCTTTGCATCTATTTCTCTATTTATTTATATTATTCTATTTTCTCTTTTATATACGGCCTAATCACGTTGACTCACCAGTTCCAGTTATATCACCGAAGTAATGCAACGTGTTGCCTAGTCAGTACTAAAATGGGTGACTATTTGGAAATTTCAGGTGTTGCATGTGGTCTCCGCTTATCCCGGCATTGTTTTCAGTTGTTAATGACTTCTCCATGCTACTGGACTAAAGCAATGCCGACTGAGAAGTGTGGTTGGGATTGCGCAATCTTTGCGTCGCAATCATACGCGCATCTACCCCTGCAGAGGGTACCCATTGTCTTTCGATACTGAACGAAGGCATCGATTTGTTCTTTTCCTTTTTTTCTTTCGTCTTCTTCTCGTTATTCGTTTTCTTTTTTGGTTATCATCCTCTTCCACTTCTACTCTTCAACCCTCCTCCCACAATTCTTGTTCTTTTATCCTACCCTTGTAGCTTTTATTACACTTCTTTACTTCGTCTTATACGATAAGAAATGTAATCTTAGTGCTATTCTCTTTTATAGACACTGCTTAATTTTCTACACACTCGCTCCTTGATCTACTTTCTCGTCTTTCTCTTTTTTAATCTTTTATTCGAACTCCATTTTTTTTTACTTCTCTTTTATAATTATTTTTTCCTTCCCTTTTGATTCTAATTCTTCTTTATTTTTTTCTTCTTTTTCGCTTTAATTTGTGCATGCAACTTTTTCCTCCCACTTTTTGTTGGTCATGTCTGCTTAATTTTCTACACGCTACAACCTCGCTCACAAAAAAACAAATCACAAAAAAAAAACGCCAAGGGTCTCATGCGTGGTGTTACACGCAAGACACTCCCACGGGAAACATCTCATTTTTCATTTTCATTTTCAGTCTCCAGCAGAAATGTCAGGGGATTCGATTTGTTTTGTTCCACCCTTCAATTCTCCAATTTAAATCGATGGTTATTCTGAGTATTTGTCACTCTCTAAATGCAAACGTAAAAAGAAAATGTTGAAGAAAATTACCAATAATGAGCTAGTTACCGCCGTGCGATTACTTCTTTTTAAGCACTTCATTTTGGCCTAATTTCCAGAGGCGTCATCGGATTCTTATGAAAAGCTTTGTTTGTCTGGTTTCTGTTGATCTGTTAAGCATCAGTTTAAAATAACAGTATAGATGAACGCACATATTGAAAGGACGCATCTGATTATTAAAGTGTCTAAGAATTTTTGTGTGAAACCCTATTATCACTATATCTATGATATTATGTACATTTCCGTACCCCAAATGCCTTAAGAAGTGGAAACAAAAATAGGAAAACGTATAACAAAGAGAGGAAACAATTGACCTGAAGAATATATATATAGCGAGCGAGGTTAGTAGAAATATTATTAGGAGTGTAGTTCACACAAGAATATCAAAAATAAGCTGATTAATTAAGGTATGGCAATTACTAGAACAAATTTCCGGACATCGATGTTTATTTATTTTAAAGTTCATTTAGCAAGAGGTTTTGGAGGAGAAGTTAGTTTTGTAACAGTTTTCGACAGTTGGGAACATTTCCAGACAGTTTTGAGTTTGCGACATAAGGGATAGTTTCCAATTTAGGTCAGTTAAATGCAGGTTTCTGCTCAGACCAGATTGAGAGATATTACTATATAAGCTGAGAGTCAATCGACGTGAGATGCAGACGCTAGCGTTTAGCGGACCGTTTTCCACCACACACACACCCTATTATCTACGAAATGTGTCTTAGTTTGTGTTTTCTATGTTACGTTTTTTTTGTGTTTTATATGTATGAGTCACCGCACGCCTATTCGGCAGCTCCCAATGTAGGAGCGGGTAAAACAACAGACCAGGAAATGAATAGAAGAGAACATGAAGAAGGAAACTACGGCACACAGAACGGTGTTGAGTTCGGCAATCGTGGCCGAGCGATGACCCAACTGGTTATGTTTGGAATTCTATGTTTGTTTTTCTGTCACATTTGATTTTTAAATAGTATATTTCTTTGGCTAGATAGGCTTACATATTTTAATATATTTTTGTTGGTATGTCACGCATATTTGTGAACGCAGATGCAAAAAAGTATCTGTATAGTATTTTGATGGTCTTTCTCTTTTAATTTGAAAATATAACTTTCGTTTGATTACAAAACTATTATGTTTCGCCATTTAAGATTATACAAGATTGCTCACTAACATAAAAATTTAATTTGGATATTTGATTAGACATCTGTTATGATAGTTGTTTTTAGGACTTACTACTTCCGTTCTGGCTTATAAAAATTAGAAGCGAGTGTTTTTGTGACATCATCACGAAGACTAACGGTTCGTATATTTTCATCAGTAAGTCCTTTCCTCTGGATATCTTTCTTCGCCACAGCTAAGAGATTCTGTAAACATTCTGTATTGTAAGCTCTGGAAAATATCAAGAAAATTCTTACATGTACTACATTTCGTGTTCATGATGATTTGAAACTCTGCACAAGGTGAGGTGTTTTGCTCCTTGTATTATCATATAAACCAGCATACCTAAATACATACAGAACCTATTATTCTTAAGTGGTCACCCACCTGCCTTTTGTCAGACAGTGTTGTTTTACGTGTTCTAAAGTAAAAAATACAACACACACATTTCAGTATACTAATTTGACTTATTTCTTTCGGGTTGTTTTAAGATTAAAACTGAAAATAAAAATTGCTATTATCCTTTCATTGTTAAAATTGAAATGTCATTAGACTTGATAACCGCACAGATTGAAGGGACACATCTTTAGAATAAACAATTCTTTTTTTTTATATATACAGACGTCATAATTAGATTTGATTCGACCAAATCAAATGCGCCAAGAATATTCAGAAAAAAAAACAATTTTATCATTCACATTCATCACGGAATAAAAAAAAACAACACATTTTCAGCCCAAAAACTAATGACGTTGTCCTCATTCGAAATACTCCATCAAATAGTTTAATGAATCCTTTGCGCTGTATAAGAATTTCTTTTTTCTTTTTTTTACTTTAAAAAATAAATAGCTAGACAAGATGATTAGAAAGTCATTTTAAAATAAACAAATAAATATCATGGTGACGAATTTTCTTAAAGTATTAGAAAATACTGTCCGAGCAGTGCAATGATTCAATTTCTTTTTTAACTCCTGTCCTAATTTTGACATTTAAATTATACAAGATAAAAATACCAAGTTAGTCAAAAACATAAAATAGACTGATTACGTCATGTCACAGCTCCTCCATGTTGCTTCACGCCCTAATTGGAAATACGGACGCAATATTAAAAGTTGATAGCTGCTAACCTTGAACCATTCGCCATTACTAGGTGGGTATATATATATATCTTTATATATTGAAATGAACTATATATATATATATATATATATATATATATATATATATATATATATATATATAAATTCTGTACTGCGTTGCAGTTGTCAAAAGTTAAGAATGATTTAAGGCCAAATACAAATAGGGAACTTCATGGATATAATTTCAAGCTGCAGTATATAATTAAACTGATTACTTTAATATGAGTAGGTTTTCTCAAGAATATATATATATATATATATATATATATATATATATATAATATGTATATAAAATAAAAATTACAATTAAATGAACAAAAATGATCCGAGATGGTAAAACTAAAGTATATTATAAATATTTAAGAATTAATATTCATAAAGTAATTTCAACCAGATGTAAAAGCTCGATCATGTTTTATTAACTGTTTTATCTTATATATATATATATATATATATATATATATATATATATATATATATATATATATATATATATAAAGTTACATTTTTTCTTGCAATTACATTAACAGCCTGGTATTTTATATTTAAAAATGATTGTAATGACTTTTTAATATACTCAATCACTGATATGCGAACGACTTCATAAAAGTTACACAATTTGAATATTCCTTTTAAAAACGAACGTTACTTAAATATTCAATAACGAATTATGTGTTCATCTACGTTTATTTTTTTTCGAGACTTCCTCTAAATTAAACAGAGGAAATCTCGAAATAAAGGCGAAGAGTCGATTAACACATAACTCGGTTAGTTCCTTTTTATTACTCTATTTCGTCGGAATACTATTTCCATTATCCTCATAATATATATATATATATATACATATATATATATATATATATATATATATTTCTGTATACACTCATGATCAGAAGTTTTAGACCAATTGAAAATCTTTGAAAAGAAACGTTTTTCAAGCGAATAGTTTACACATCTCCCACGTATTGTTGCCAAAAGTACAAACTAATGTTTTATGAAAAAAGCTACATTCCAAACGTTTAACTGATAAGTTTACAGTTCGCGTATATATATATATATATCTATATATATATATATATATATATATATATATATATATATATATAAGATAACTTATCAATCATCCTACGTAAAAGTATCTACCAAACTTCTGTAGAATTATTCGATTTAGCTTTTTGGTGGAAAATAGCTGCTAAGGCATCAGTATTAGAAAAGAAACTTCTATCTTCCTAGTAATACGTCGGGAAAACTTATTATTTTGGCACATGCGCAAATATACATCCACAGATTGAAATCGCTTAATTTTTCTTATCTAGCTGTCAATAGTTAAAACAGTATAGAATAATAATAATAATAATAATAATAATAATAATATATATATATATATATATATATATATATATATATATATATATATATATATATATAAATGGCTATAAAAGTGATTTTTCATTATTGGTTTCTGATACTTATCATGGTAATGAACACTCCTTGATACAAAAAGATATTTTTGTGATATTTCAAAAACAATCAGCTCAGCCGTTTCTGAGTCCATAGAATACGAACTCACATAGAGACACAGAAAACGTCTTTAACTAGATAGAGAAATTAATTTTCTAATTAGGCAAAAATATAGCCTTGCTTGTTGTTCTTTATAATCACACTTTTTAATAATTTTTGGTAATTCTCCTTTTTATGTAAATAGAAATACTTTTATTTGTCTGCACATTTGACATGCTGTTCATTAATATTTTGAACACGAGGGTTCAATTCTCAGAAGAATCATGCCAAATACTTGACTATTGTCGTTATCGATCACTGTCTAAACATTGAGCATAAGCGGATTGAGAGTAAGTAAAATCATAATGGAGCGACGCCATCCCCTATATCTCGATGTAGCTGCTAAAAGGGGGCCTATGGCTCACCCCTAGCTATAGTCAGCCACAGCGTAGCGTAACTTTTGATGTATAAGGAAAACACTAAATTTCTTTACAAATATATTACTTTCGATGACGCTTTCAATCTCAGTAAACGCTTACAGTAGAAACTTATCCGCAACCTCATAGAAATATTTTTTGTTGGAATATGAATAACTTTACATGACTTTTCACCGCTTCTTATCGTTTCCTCAACTTTGATTAAACAACCCTGAGGATAATTACAATCGGAACCATTACATTCCTGCAACCATGCCAAACAGAAAATTATTTTCTTTTTTCCAAACCTAAATATACTTAAGGAAAGGTGCAATTTGCATATCCAAAATTCCATCCTTGGTTTTCGTTGCAGCATATGTTAATATCCGCTTCCGGCGAATTTAGCAAGATAATTGATAGGATCAAAATAAATAATCAATATTTCAATAATTGCCGTTTCAAAACAAGAACATTTGATCGTTTCAAATCCAGCGACGTTTAATTGTTATGTCGATTACATAGATAAAGAGATTTAATTATTGTTATATTTTATGATCGTAGATGGAATCCAATTGAAGTTGTTTGCAGCATCTATGATCGTGCAGCTTCAAAGAAAGGCATATGTCGAGAAAAATGTTTGCTTACATAAATATTTCTGAAATACTAAATCCTACTTTAGAAGAAATGACCTAACAATAAAATGTTTGAATAATGTTCTACTGCACATTTAGTACTTACTATGACTTTTCTACGTGATAATCTTGCCTTTAAGTTCTATAAAATATCTAGCTTTAAACATTTGCAAATAACAATGCATTATATACATATTCATATATATATATATATGTATATATCTATGTATATATATAATGTATATACACAATGTATTATATATATATATACACGCGAACACACACAAACACTCATATATATATATATATATATATATATATACATGTATGATTGCGTGTGTTCGCGTGTGTATATATATATATATACAGACATATACACATATATATATATACAGACATATACATATATATATATATATATATATATATATATATATATATATATATATATTCTCATTCGGTTCTATACTAAAGTGTGATAAAAAGATGTGTCACACATTGTTTCAATGTGATCACACTTCCTGATGAAGATTTTCAGTAAATTATCATTCGTTTTCATTCAATCTCATTAATTCTGACTAGATTGACCCTTCCAAAAACATCGTACTTATAAAACGTAGGAGTAGATTCCACTCAATCTTAAAAAATTATAAGCTCACCTCCAACTAGGAATGATGTATCATTTTAGACATTGCTCAACAAATAATCTCATATTTCATTTAATAATTCAGAGGAATTGTCTTTCAACAATATCACCTTCCTTAACTAAATTATAACCATCTTTGCAAATTCGACAAAGTCCTCTTAGACTCGATTCAGTAAGCACATCGAAATATCACACATTTTATTAAATAGTGACACTTCATGTTTATATTTGATTATACAATTTCCTACAAACACTGACATATCGCATATTTTTAAAGAATGCCAGATCTACTCTACGTAAAACCCCCGCATCAATAAGCAAATAATACAGCTAACATTCCGCTATTCTAAGATCAACGCTGTTAGATAAAACTAATCTCCCCATTCGTAATATTTCTTTTATGGCAACATCTCACACCATAGTAAATAGCTCAGAGAACATAGGCATTTTAACACATCTAATGACAGTAGGAATAAAGTTTACGACGTTTATTATTATTATTATTATTATTATTATTATTATTATTATTGCTAGTATTGCTATTATTATAAGTAGTAGTGGTAGTATGGTTATCAGTATAGTCGTAGTCGTCTGTTTTTCTTCTTGTTAGTGTTGCTTATATGAGAAAAACGTGATAATTTTAATAACATAATGCACACCTATGTAGAAGTGCATAGTTGACTGGTTTCGTTTTAATTTATATATATATATGTGTGTATATATATTTGTATATATATATATATATGTGTGTGTGTGTGTGTGTGTGTGTGTGTGTGTGTGTGTGTGTGTGTGTGTGTGTGTGTTATAAAATGAACATAGTTTAAGTTCGGTAGTTCCTTTTCAGGAGAACAATACAATTACGGGAGTTTCAATGATCTCACTAGTATACAAATTATATCAGTTATGTAACTTAGTATAATGTAAGAACACATAAACATAACGGAAAATATCGAAGCAATTACACGAAACATACATGTCTTTAGCATCTACTGACAGTTACATTATCAACGGATTTTTGCATTCCATGCGCAAATAAAAACAATTTCTCCCTAATGAAAAAGCTCAGCACAATTTATTTGTGGTGCTCAAACAAGGTTATTTTTCACATGCAGGAAAATTAAAAACAGAAAATAAAAAGCAGTCCAAGTCAATAACATGTCATTGCCTATTATCGATATATTTGTTATGCATGAGGCACATACATTCAATATTTAATCGTGTAATTACTATCTCTCTCTCTATCTCTCTCTCTCTCTCTCGTTGTTTGGTGTTAATATTTCTATGTCTTTATATATGAGCTTCATATCTACTTTCTTTATTTCTTATTCTTCTAGTCTCTCTCTCTCTCTCTCTCTCTTTTAAATGTATGGGCATATCTATATAAATGGTTGTATAGATTGGTTTTCTAGATGTAAATCCACTGAAACCCGTGTGATTATTAAGGAGTACTAAATAGAAGACAAAACAGCTATATATCAGCTTATTAAACATATACTGTTGATTACATATGTGCATACATGTTTCAGTAGAATCTCAGTTCAAGAGACCCACCTCATCCGACCGAGTAAAGAGTATCGTATTCATCCTTGATTCGATGATGGGGGTTTCTCTGAGCTGAGATTCCACTTAAACATGCATGCATATATGTAACCATTAATATTTGTATAACAAACAGACATATATATATATATATATATATGTGTGTGTGTATGTGTGTGTGTGCATATATTCAGGTATGAGATGTTCAAAGTTCGGTACTAATGAAAACAACGTAGTTGTTAGATAGTGCTCAATAACAAGAGCAAAATATTTTTGGAGGGTAAACAGTTACATATGGTCGCTACAAATCACCATCTACATCAGTCAGTGAGACTTCCTTAATCGACCCGGAACCCATCGACGCCACAAAGAAAAATGAAAAATAATTTTTTTCCATTTTTCTTTGTGGCGTCGATCGGTTCCGGGTCGCCTGAGGAAGTTTCATTGACTGAAACAGATGGCTATTTGTAGCGACCATGTATAACTTTACATTATAGTAATTTATATATATATATATATATATATATATATATATATATATATACGTATATATATATAATGTTTATGTTTTTTCTCAAATGAATGTATGAGATAAAAATAAATGTAGCAATACTGTACTATAATAATATTGATGTCGGCGTAGAAGATACAAATACTCAATCAGAAAATTGATAAACTTTATGACCTGACGGAATCCAACGTGGAACGTTTGATTCCGAGAGGCGTTCAATTTTGATTTTAATATTATGATATTGTTCTATATGTTTATGTCGTTTGAAAATGATATAGATCGAAAACCACTTAATATTATTTCCTTTACTTAAAGTACTTGCAGGAGTATATTACAACGATAAATTGCATGGGATAATAAATATACGGAACTCTGAAGGAAATGGGGAAAAATATATAATGCCCCGAATGAGATTAAATAACACCAGGGGATGTATAAAATCAACCGATTTGCAGTTTATTTATATATATGTGTGTATATATATATATATATATATATATATATGATTTTATTATTTATTCAGAAGTAAACAGTTACATTTTGGTCGCTAGAAACAGCCATCAATTTAACTTCGTCAGGCGACCCTGAGCTATTCGATATTACAGAAAATTATTATCGAGTACTATCTAACAACCTCATTGCATTCATTAGTTCCTACTTTTGTACATCTCAAGCATGGATATATATATATATATATATATATATATATATATATATATATATATATATATACATATATATATATATCTGTGTGTGTCTTTGTGTGTACATTTCCCTACTAGACCACTCTGTCAATTACAGTCTACAGACTCAAGATTTGACATAAGAGCTATTAAGATTTAGGGAAATCTTTTTAATCGGGTTTCGACTAGAAATTTGGTTCTCAAAGGGTCGATGTTCAACGATTTAACCTTTGAAAACTCTACCAAACTTCTTCGTAAATTTTGGGTCTAGATGTAGGTTATTTGGATATGAATTGATAAATGTTAAGGAGTCAAAATTGAGGTCAAATGTAAAAAAAACAAAAACAATTTAACTGTGCGGTTTCTACCAAATTACCCAGCCAATTTCTCGTCTAAATATTGGAAATTTTACACAATGTTTACTGAGACATACGGCAAAATTTTAAATCCGTTTTAGCCGAAAATGAGACTGCCTAGGTATTAAGGTCTAAAAGATTGTACCTTTGCGGTCTCTAGCAAACTATTCAGCCAATTTTGGGTCTATACATTTGAAATTTTACAAAAAGGGTATTGAGACATGCAGCAAGATTTTTACTCAGGTTTTGGTGAACAGTTTGTTGTCAGGATGTCACAATTGAAAGAATTGACGTTTGCAAGCTCTACCAAACTCCTCCGCCAATTCTGGATCTAAACACTTGAAATTTTAGATGTAGCTTACCTGAACATGTATCAAACTTTTTAATATATATATACATATGCACATAAAAATATTAACAGTGCGTACGGCCCTAACACAGCCGTGCTAGATTGTTAATGTATATATATGATTTGATGTAATATAACACTAGTACATTATTTGAAAGTATATTTGTTGTGTTGGTAATATTAAATGGAGGTTTTAGTTCTATTTTCGAACGTGAAAATTAGCCGTTAACATTCAAAGTTTGTATAGCGTTTAAACTATAGAATGCGTGATATTTCTGAACCAATTATAGTCGTTCAGAATTCAAAGATATCATTGCTGTTACTTTTCTGTTTTTTTTTAGAATGAATATTCGTTAGAATTCAAAACGTTGAATGGGTATATAATAAGAAATTAGTGTTTTTTTTTTGTTTTTATTGATTGAATGATTACCATTTTATTTTCCATGTTATTTTATACATTGGAAGTTATTTAAGCTGTCTCTAAACCACATTTTATATATTTCAATATATAAGGGGAGGTTATGATGATCAAGTGGTTAACGTCACGGACTGACGACCTCGGTGTTCCAAGTTCAAGGCTAGTATATTCTACGATAATATTTGTGGCTTATGATGTACAGGTGCAAGAAATGAGTTACGTTTAAAATGCAGCGTGCTAAGCGCCTAGCAGTAATCCGATTTTTACATTTTAAAAGACGCACATATCCGAGGACTTCTTAGTCTTTAAACCACCTTTATCCGTTAGAATTTAAAAGATATGATGTCGTTTTATTCTCTTTTGGAATAAATAGATGAACGGAAATAAGTTTTTCTTTGTGTTTTATTTGTTGAATTGTATTTTATTATCAATATTATTTTCATCTACAGAAATAGTTTTTGCGTCAAATTTGTTTTCTAAATGATTTATATATATATATATATATATATATATATATATATATATATATATATATATATATATATATATATATATACTTGTAGACACAAAGTAGGCAAATATGCTTCAAACTGCCATATAAATATTGGTCGGTTTATATATTTTATTTGGTTCTTGAATTGATATGAACATATGTACGTCGGTAAACGCGAAGGATAATTTTAAAATTTAATGTTATTTTCCTTTTGCAAATCTCTTGTAATTATTATTTAATGAGCGTCATAAATTTGAGTTATTGGCGTATGAAAATATGCAATTATTTTTTTTTTCCTATTCATAAGATGATGACAGACAACCAGAAGTTACACTACAGGAGGAAAATGAGCAAAAAGATTAAAGAAACTCCCCCCATATATATATATATATATATATATATATATATATATATATATATATATAAAGATTTGTTCTTTCCAGATGATCGCCCTCATACTGACTTCTCAATGATAGACGTCGTCATATTGAGAACCATATATATATAGTATTATATAAAATACACTTTGTGTGTGTGTACGTGTCTATAAGTTACCTTCTCGTAGGTTCCGAAATGGCTGAGCCTATAATTTTAAAATTTCACACAAAGCTAATTTATATTTCTGGCAGTGTTCTTCTTATGAAAAGGGACAGATCCCAGTAAATAAGAAGGTAAACTAGATAAGTTTGAAAATGATATTTGGAAAAGAAGAATACAGTCGAATATAAATTCTATTTAGAAATAACTGGATATTAAATATGTCAGTTAAAAGCATGGACAATACGAGTTTAGAAATAATGATTTACAAAATATGTTTAAAATGATACAATTTAATTTAAGAATTTCTTTTGTTTACCAGAGGCGTTTAGATGCACGTGCAAATCGCACGTGTAATTTGGAACGTGGGTGAGTCACATTGGTTGACCACGCCTCTGACGTCATCAACAAGGACATTTCCAATATATGAAGACAAGGATCGAAGTAAGGATAGTCAGTCTCAGACAGAGCCAGAGAGCTAGAGAAGAGACTCAGAGAGAGAGAGAGAGAGAGAGAGAGAGAGAGGGAGAATGAGAGGGAGAATGAGAGAGAGGGAGAGAGAGTCGGTCATGCTGGGATCTGATATCCCTTGGAGGTGAAGGGAGCGGGAGAGACTATGTAGCAATACAAGCTTGAATTCCTGAGTCATCACTAAGCCCGCGGGATGCATAAAGAATCCCCATGTATATTTTGTAAACTGTTTGTTTTCGTGGCATCATTACAACGGGAAGGTAAATATATTTTGTCTGTCATCTCGTAAATAAACTTTTATTACCGCCTTCAAAGTATTGTGTCCCCGCCATCATCAATAATGCCCTTTCCCATCGTTTGAGAGTTAGAAGAACTGCATAAATGCCTTTCTCAGCTCTGTATTACATATTCCCCTCCTTCAATAATGAATGCGTATCTCCTATGTGTTATAAAAATTCAAAGTGTGTATAATGTGTATAAATTTCATTATCATACAGAAATAATGTTGTCTCAATATGTACCCCGCTACACATCATTATTAAATATGTGTTGTACAGAAATGCATTCAATAATATTCAAATATTATTGGAAATCGGAAAAATTCGATATCAAAAATAGCTTTTTTTACTGATAGAAAAAAAGAGTAATTTTTACAGGAGAAATATTTGACGCTACACCGGCAAAGGAGATAATAAAATTTCACCCAATTATTTTTTTCTTAAAAACAAATTTATTATATTCAAGAGATATAGCTTAGTGGCAGAGCTCTGAATCTCACGATTTTATTTATTTTTTTCTTATGAATGAGTTCAATTTACGATAAAAAATATATAATACAATTTTAAATAATCGCAAATCATGTTTTTGTATTCATATTTAAAAAATAAACATTACTCAGAAGTAACTTTTCCAGGGCATACATCGTCAGGCTAAAATATCAGTTGATCTGATATTATAAAGAAATAAAGGCGGTATGATTTTCTTTTGCGACTTACATAATCAGACAAACTATTCCTCGTAATATATAATAATCAATAGTAGATGTATTCTATAATAATGCATATAAAAGCTACATAAATGAAAATAAGATGTTTAAGCCAATTGAACGAACGGGTAACGCCATGCTTAAAGCTAGTATATATATATATATATATATATATATATATATATATATATATATATATATATATATATATATATATACTAGCAGAAGTAGCCGTCGTTGACTGGGTTCAAAAACAGCCTACACAAAATGGACTGTGATTGATGAAAGTATGATAGGTTATGAAAAGGAGGGGGTTGTAAAGAGATAGGATTTGATACTCAAAAAGGTTACACTAAGCAAAATATGATGGAAGTGAAGATAATTTTCGCGAAAATATATTTTTATATTAACTTTGTTTACATTCGTAGCCAAGAGTGACCAACAAAATGATGTTTCCTTACAAAGAGAAAATGTTATATATATATATATATATATACACTCACACACACACACATATATATATATATATATATATATATATATATATATATATATATATATATATATATATATATATGTATGTATATATATACAAGACATAAATGTTCCCATAGTCAATTATAGTTACTTTTATGGTAGAAAAGTTCATTGGTTTATATTTTTAAAACAAAAAAAAAACAACAATTTTTTAAATTCACAAACCGGTTTTAAAAAAATCAAAATGGAAGCGACTTTGAAATGGAGAGCCTCGTTTTAAATTTGAAGGAGGGTCAGATGAGCATTCTGTGTTAACAATTTAAGAGAGTTCCGTCAACGTAAGGAATATTTATAAACATATTTTAATGTTTTCCATTATTTTAGTGCTTGAGGAATATTTGATTAAGTAAGTTAAGTAGTTATCGCCTCAACTCTAATTTCAGTTCGAGTAATGTTATTTCAAGCAAAGAGCATTAAAAACTATTTCAAAACCAAAAAAATCATGAACTGAACTTTTATTGACTATGGTAATATTTATTTCTTGTATTTTATTTTTTCGGGTCGTCGTTTGTTGGCTTTTCTGATAAACACTCTTACTAAATATTGTTTTTTTACACAGGCATCACCACATTATCAAGGCCAAGAGGCCACTCAAGGATAAGGGTTAAAGAGTGTACAGTAGAAATTGGACAATATAGTAATCATTAGTAATGAAAATTCGGTAAATTTGATAACTTATATGGAACGGCTCATCAAGAACTTATTTACATTAGACTTGAAGACAACCATATTGTAGTCAGCCGGAAAGCAGGGAAACGGAAGACAAATCCACAGGCGTGCAGTTCTAAGAAAGAAGCTTTGTTCATGGAATCTACGTTTAGGTTTAGGCACAGATAAAGAGTGGGGAGAATAATTGATAGTGTTTTAAGCTAGATGAGGGTCTTTTGTGAAAGTTAGGCGAGGGGGGACCGTAGACTGAAGCTGAGTCGAACACTTTCTATGAAAATAACGATACATCAGAGGTAAACTCGCAACATCTCTTCTGTGAGATAGAGATTGCAGGGAAGAGAAAAGGACATCTCCTACGAGGCTACGAAGTCTATTTTGAACTCTATCAAGGCAGGACAAGTCCTTTTAGCAGCTCATGCCTAGATGTGGCAACAGTATTCCATCCTAGGAGTACCTGGCTCTTATATAGATAGGGAATTGCATCAGCAGTGAGATATCTACCGGATCGATAGAAAGATCACACCATTTCTCCAGCGGCCTTGGCAACAGATTTGATGTACGTGTTCCATTTAAGATCAGGAGTAATGGTCTAGCCCAGAAGCTTGTCAAAACTTGAGGCCAGATGTGGATCAGAATGTTGATGATGTAAAGAGAGAAGCTTGGTTTTAGATGCATTTAAAGTAACCAGCCACTCCTTTCCCCATTGTGCTACGTGCTCAAGATCAGAGGAGAGAGAATCGGAGAGAACTTGGTCGTTTACTGCCTTAGATGTGCTACCATAAATGGTAGTCTCGTCAGCATGTACAAATGATGTAAGGATGTGATTTGGAAGATCATTAATGTTGTTCAGGAAAAGAGTTGGGCCTGGGATGAACCCCTGAGGGACACCAGCATTAATACTGTGAGCTTCTGATTTTTGCCCCTCAACTAGTACTCTTATGAGCCTATCAGAAAGAAATGATTTAATAACTGAGAAGACATTTCAAGCTGTACCATAGCTAGAGATCTTGTGAAGTAACCCTTTATGCCATACCCTATCAAAGGCCTCAGATATGTCAAGAGCAATTGCCCTAGAAAGGTTGCTTCCGTCGAGAGACTTGCTAATCCTATGAGATATAACTGTAAGCACATCTGCTGTAGATCTGGCAGAACGGAAACGATATTGAGTGTCACTAAGAAGGTTGTATTTGTTGAGATGGTTTATTACTTCTGTATTTAACACATATTCCAGCAACTTACTCATGACGCACAGGAGACCTATTGGCCTGTAGTGAGAGGGGATGAGCGATCACCTGAATTCTTTAATACAGGGCATACTTATGAAATTTCCAAGGATGATGGGAAACTATTCTCATTAAGACAAGGTTTCTCGAAAAACAAAGAAACAAAATCACTTTTAAAAAATAATGAAGCTTTACTTATTTTAGTAAAATACTCCGACACAGCAAAATGGGATATTAAAAAAGGTAAACACGTAATTACTTTAGTTTTTTAAAGCAAAGAATCGATATAAATATAAATAAGAAGAAAATGGCGCCCTTTTGAAGCAGACCACTTTCGTTTCAGTTTTACAGTATTGAACGGTATTATTGCGCCGTCGGATTCAGGGTTTTACTATTCTAATGTAAAGAAAACGCAAAAATGGCTGTAATCAACTGAATTCCATCTAGTACACTTATAAAAAAGCTTAAACAGATATAGATATATAAAAATAAACAGGTTATGTAAATGTTTTTAAAAAGACACGTAATCACGTGAGCAAGATTTTTTTCTTCTTTTGACACGATAACAAGTAATATTCTTATTTTTTTATTATTTATCTACTTATCTATTTTCGAAAGAGTGCCACGTGCAAGTGGATAAGGAAAAAAAGTTATGCAAAATTTCTGTCGACAATTGTCTAAAGTTCCGACTTTTTTTGGGGGGGGGCTTTCACTTTAATAAGAACGTGAATTTGTGAGGTGAATTTATTCGACACAATATGATTCAACTAAAAAAAATAAAAGCTAACGTGAATTAAGATTAAAGTTAAGGTGTTACTGTGGACCCTACCGCCTTTTCAAAAACCTTGTTAAACTTTGTGACACATTTACATTCTATGGAGGTCAGGCGCGAACGAACATCCAATAATTTTATTATACCATATTTCTTCAAACTGAAACATAATTATCAAAGTATACTTACGCAAATAGATATGAAAAGTATTTGTTAAAGTTTGTACCATATTTCCATGGATTACAGGCAGACCCCACAATGTTATTATACCATCCCTATTTAAGTTGAAACATACTTATCAAAGTATTTCTATTAACATCTATATCAAAAAGCCTTGTAAACGTTTTTTTTCATTTTTTATTTCCATACTTTGTGTACCAGGCGCGAACGCAGACCTCACAATTTTTATGAACCACCGTTCTGCCAGATCAAACATACCCAGTCTTGATCCTCGATACATCTTCTATCATTATATGCAATCAGTTTTTTTTTTTTTAAATAGTCAACCATATAGGAGCCTATTCGTGACCAGACACAAACACATACGTTTAGCTTTATATATATATATATATATATATATATATATATATATATATGGATATATATATGAATATATTTATATATATTTACATATATATATATGAATATATTTATATACGAATATATATATATATATATGAATATATTTATATATCATTACATATATATATATGATTATATATATATATATATATATATATATATATATATATATATATATATATATAGGTTCAGGTTTAGGATGTTTAAAAGTTGGGACTAATGAAAACAACAAGGTTGTTTGATAGTGCTCAATAAAAAGAGTAAAATATTTTTTATTAATTATTTGAGGGTAAACGGTTACAGAAAAAAAGTAGTTTTTTTTTCTGTGTGGCGTCGAGGGGTTCCTGATGAAGTCTCATTGGCTGAAACAGTTGGCTATGTGTAGTGACCACAGGTAACTGTTTACCCGCAAATAATTTATAATAATAATAATAGTAATAATAATAATAATAATAATAATAATAATAATAATATGTGTATATATATATATATATATATATATATATATATATATATATATATATATACATATATATATATTGTGTAGTTCAAAAAATTTAGTCATCACAAAATCCGACAAAATCTCCAGGGTTGTCATACTTACTCACCAAAATAACATCAATAAAATATGTGCCCAGATCTTCAACCATATACACACGATTCTACCATATCCACCGAGACGTTCCCAAACGTCTGATTTAATAGTCTTAAAGCGGGGGTTTTACTGTTAATATTTTTGTTTAACTAGATGTCCTGATTTTGTTGACCTTTTGTTAGTATAGTGTACTCTGTACCTATGAAAACGTGGTGCCGTTAAGACCTATCTAATCGATCGTATGTTCTTCTTAACATAACCTATATAAAATGTTATATTTTGTTCCATTAAAGGGTCTTATTATAAGTGATGCTGTTGAAGAAGGAGAAGAGAGAGAGATGTTGTTGTAAGAGTTTTAGAGAGGGATGTTGTGAGAGAGATTGTTCATGTTATGAGAGATTCCTATATTTTAAATGTTCATTCCTTAGACGTGTAGAAGAAGAAAGCTCTTAGAATGATGAGATAGTGTTCACTGTGCAGACATTGTGTAGACATGAGATGTCGAGAATTGTATGTAAAGACATTTTATAACACAGATATATAATACAATTTTCACCTTACCTTTTTGTAAGAATAATAAGACAAGACGACGTTTTATAACACTCATGATGGTTTATTTCGTCACGACCGGCCGTGGTTTTCGTCATCAAGAATTCAAAGCTTCACATTTTAGTTTCAAAGTAATCGTCTCGCTTCCTAGATGTTCGAATTCCCAGACCCTCTCTGAGTTTCTCACTGACTAGCTCTCACTGAATGTCTTCTTTTAATCTAAAGTTTTTTTCTCTATAACTAGAACTTTCTATTTTCCGTGACGTCATACACATGTTAAAACATGTGCCTTCTTTCACGTGTTCTGGACATGCGTGTCCAAAACTTTTCCTTTTTCTACAAAAGGAATTTTAACCTATACTCAGTAAACTATTTTTTCAATATGTTAAAAACATTATCTTATAGCTGCATTCTTTCAATTTTAAATTTCATAACAAACTTGACAGTGCAATTTCTTTTCTTGAAATATTTTATCTCTATTCTAAACAGCCGTTTGTTTTACATTTTTAAATTCTCACACGTAATCTATTTCTAAACCTAAATTACGAGGTTCGAATTTCGTCTATTGCTATTTCACTTTCATTTTAATTAATCTCTCTATTTTTATACTTTCATGAAAAGGGGACAGCCCTTATCATGTAACACTTACAGCTATCTTGGAACCAGTTTTAGCGCGTTACAGTTCGTTTTGCATAAAATATTCATTTATATTTGCTAAATTGATGCAGAACTATACTTACTCTGACAAATTTTTTTGTTCATTTAATATTTATAGTCTCTTCACTTGTTTGTGATTTTGAGAGATTATTAATATATGTACATACGCCTTATACGCAGTCAACTTCCGACTTCTATTCTTTTAACATTTTCGTTGGTCAACTGAAATTCATCCCTAATGTAGATTTAATCTATAAGTTATCCCAGGTACCACTTTTAACACATATCTGTGTAGTTTTCATGTAAGAGGGTCTACTACCGTTACGTTGATAGGATCTTGCTTGTTTTACAACCAAAATACAGGCCACTTATGACTCTTAATAACATTAATCCAGCCATTAAGTTATGTTAGACAAAGACGTTAATATGATTTTTTTCATATTTAAATGTATTAGTGTTGTATTGCTGGTTCCGGAAAATCTCGAGTAGTGATCCTGGGCGATTGCCAGTGTTTGGTTACTATAAATATTTCGATAACAAAACGGAATGCTTGAATAACAGTAAGAATGTTATTGAAGGTGATAAGGTATTTAAAGATTAAATATTTATGGAAAAATATGTACCAGATATATAAATTTGGTGAAAACAAGGGTTAATTTTCATAACTAACATAAACAAAATTACGTAATAAGTATAAGAGGGGTTGTTCTTTTTGTTGTACGTAGATTTTTTATTGGTTACCTAGTCAGAGAGTTAAGAAAAGACAGTTTAGAGATCACTGCAGAGAGATGAGTCCGGTATTCAACGCGTTAGCGAATATACGGGGGTGATGTACTCGAGAGATAGGACTTGACGCCTGCGGAAGTTAAGGGAGGAAATAGCAAAATATAGACTTGTTCAAAGTGTGCCCAACTCCGATAAAGGCATCTAGCATTGAAATAAATAATTATATCCAAATATAATGTATTTTCTGAAGTTTCCCAATTGCGAGAGAAAAGCATTTTTAATTGCAGGAATCACGAAAAAAAAACATATAAAGCTATGTTTCATTCGTCGTTTTGTTAAAGTCCTACCTGGTATGTATTGCCCTGTTATAAAAATGTATTTAATGCATATACGGCCACAAACGAACTTTATATAGACCCGATAAAACATGCACATATATATATATATTCATATATATATATATATATATATATATATATATATATATATATATATATATATACTCATGAACACATATACTCTCACATCAAAAATATTATCTATTGCAAACGCAATAGGCTCGTAAAGAGACGTTATACGCACATTGAAGAAACTAGACGATCACAAAATGTTAAAACGCCCATATATACATGTATCGACACGTCACAATGTTAAAGACACATCCGTTAAATAGACCCTGTTTATATATATATATATATATATATATATTTTGATATATATATATATATATATATATATATATACTTTTATCTATGTAAAATTAGATTCCAAAACTTTATTCAGTTTTTGTCACTTCCATTTATCGTAAAGCAGGTTGGAACTCTTTTTATCTAAAAACAAAAATTCAATTAAATAAAAACCATGACGTATAAGACTCGAGAGATTTGTTCGAAAACTTGATGATGAAATTAAATTTATTACTAAGACCCTCTGCAACAATGCCTATTGTCTAGACATTTTAAAATCAATATATAAAGGTGAGAACGTATGTGTGTTTGTGCGAGGATACAAGACAGAACATCTGGTTAAAACAACACCTTTCATCAAAAATCTGATATGCAGTTTATTTACCATCTGATGTTTGGAATAATACCTCGGGTTATCTGCGAGCGTCTTATAAATAATCGTGCTCCTGTGTTAACGTGCAATATCGACTTCTTCTCCATCGTAATCAAGTTGCACTCGCTCTTCCCCTTGGACATTATAGAAACCATTTTAATTCAGTCCTTAAGAAATTCAATTTGCAAACCAAACACAAAGATGTTTCCGATTTGATGTTGTCTCGATTTCATTTTTTTTCCGCTATGTTTTTGTCCCCGTCATATTTTCCCTTGTTCAAAGTATTTTACACGTAATTTCCTTAAGTCGATTTAGCTCTGTTGAGCGAGGTTTAGAACCGGCAAAAGTTCATTAAGAATGGTCGATCTTATGTTGACAATTCCTAGAGCACGAAGGTTGTTCGTTTTATAGGAGTGGTACAATTAAAACAGGCGTCCTTTTCTGCCCAGAATTTATTTCTCTACATTGTCACTACAATCATAAATGCATATTAAACAGCGATGAACAATGGCTATGTATGGAATTCCGGAATGCGCTTTGTCATATGATAGTCGTTCTAAAAGAAAAGGCTTCTACTTTTAACTACGAAATGTAAAGATCTAGACAGGCAACTTTTTGCGACATAATTAATTTCTTAACGAAGTCACCGCCATTCTGAATACACTTTTGTTAGTGATTGCATGCCGCCCAATAAAAAGGTTACTTGCATATAGTTTCGCATCGTAAATATTAGCAAGAGATAGGTGGACCTTTTAGGTCATGAATGCATAAGTTCACTCCTCATAGCAATGCAATTTGCATTAACTTCTGATCCATTCAGAGGTAATAAAAATTAGTAGGCATTACCTTTATTTCAAACCAGCTAGCTACACTAAATGACATAACGTATGAGAGAAGTAAGAGTATTTGGGCTGTTTAATGATTTTGTGAGACAAGTTTTGGAGTCTAGAACTTTAGAACATATTCACGAATGCTCTTCTTAAAAGTTATGAATTTATATATACTTTCCTTGTCTCATGGATTAAACCATATGTCAGACTAATCTTTCTAAGATACCAGTTCATTTTTATGTCCTAATAGGACCTTTGTTTTTCAGTATTCATGTGTATCTGTGTGAGGTCTTCTACTAGCCATGACAAAACACTGTGAATAATAAACAATTCTTAATTTGTTTTGTTCGATCCTTCAAGTAATCAACCTAAGCAAGACTAATTAGTCACGACAAATGTTATCAGCAAACAATACAAATCGAACAATTAAATTAATTGAAAAGTTGTCTCAAACCTGTAATTGTCGGCCGATCCTAACAATGAATTGGCTCAACATTTAACTGCCTTCGAAATTTTGGAAAACACATAAAAAGCAAAAACAATAAATAACGCACTCCTCAAGTTTTAAATGAAAATATCGCATCAGATATAAAGCATTTCGATTAAGTTAGCGATGAAGTGAGGCTTAATCATTTAACATATATATATATATATATATATATATATATATATATATATATATATATATATATATATATATATATATATATATATATATAATAAAACTAGTTAATAGTTTACTTGGACTTATGTCTTGCTTTTTTCTGGTGCTCATCAGAAAATATATTTTTTTAAATTTACCCACTGGCATGGGAAAACCGTTCACGAACTCTCACTTGCTTAACTTTTAACTTAATACTCGGGATGCCACAAGAATCACCCTTTAATAGCTGTGTATTATTATTTGTATCATTTGGCGTGTGACTGAAGGAAAACGTTTTTCATTCAACACCTTCGTCCGTGATCTCGGATTTTTTTTTCTCTTAATTTAGAACATAGTATAAGGGTCTCTATTAAAATATGTATTGAACTTTTGGGTTATAAATTACACTAATATCTATTATAATGGAATTCTTAGATTATCATCATCATTATACACACCATCGTCCTCATCAAATGCAATTTGCAGTATGCGTTCTATTATGTGTTACGTATGATCACCATGACCGGTTCCAGCAACCTGCCGCAATTCTCAGATCCTTTAAACAGAATTAAAGAGAACTGAGAGAGAAAGATAACGAAATACTGAGGTCTCATGTACGACATGAAAAGAACATGAAATCTTTGGAAATTTCCCATTATTCCAGTAATTATGGAAGCAACAAGTCCCGTGGAAAATAATTTTAAAGAAATCTAACAAATATACCAGGTGAACTAAGTGCAGGGGAAAGACACATAATTGAACTTAAAGAGACGGTTAGAACTTTAAAAAAGATCTCTCATTATAAGTTCATGGGTGAATGTTTAGCATTCAGTGAGATGTCCCATCCCAAGCTAGTACGCACTGATAAAAAAAAATTAAAAGAAAGACTTTTTCTTGCAACAAGACGCCATCCTCGAGGTCTCAGTATTGTTGTTTGTGATGACATCTCAGCATAGGTATATTTTTTCTGTACACGCTAAACCATTACCAAATATTCAAAATAACATAGTTCCGCATCCCAAGGAAGATCCACATAGTACGGTTTATACGCAGAATGGCGCACGTTTTTTTTTTAACTGATGCTATATTTAGAAATCAAAAGAAAATTACACTATAACATAGTAAACAGATAACGTGGCAAAAGGAAATTAATTTACTTGTTTTATTACTCAACGTTTTAAAGGGGAAGGAGAATCTCTTAATGCAACAGAGTACACATCGTAAACTATTAAACTTTCTAAGAATTTATTCCGGTATATTTTTAGTTAAAATTTTCTTGATAGTTGTATATTCTACTTTGGCAACCTTATATGTTCTCACCGATACTTGAACCTTAAATATTACGTTGGTGCAAAAATAATGTTGTTTATATAGTTGAACGCCAATAAACGATATTAGTTTTCCACCAACGTAATAATAACAAAGCCTTTAATAAATAGAAGCACACACACACAGTCACACTCACTCATATAGGTTAATGGGAAAATATACTTATTCAATTATATGTAACCGTTTATGTATATCGACACTTTTATTTATGTTGTTGTATGTAAATATAATTACAGAGCATACACAAAGAAATGACGAACAGTTTATATCCCAGATTCCAAAATGTTGTTGATATTACTGTTCATTTCTTTCATGTCTTAAATGTTCAATTTTTGACAACACCTATTTTGTTGGATGAGTTTTTTTGTCTTCTTAATTTATTCTATTGTTTGTTCCTCTTAACCTGGTAGAACGTTTGTTTATCGAGATAGGCTTGCTCGAGCATTGATATTTTATTGTCCAGACTGATTATATATATATATATATATATATATATATATATATATATATATACAGGGAGAGAGAGACAGAGAGACAGACAGAGGGAGAATGTGTGAAAGAGAGAGAGAAAGTGTGTGTGTGTGTGAAATTATCAATCAAGTTTTCATAGGAAGAAATATAAAACATCATGATTATATGAACACTTGGTTGCTAATTCCACACACTTTCTATATCTAGGTAATGAGACTTATTCAGCTTATCATAACTGCAATACTCAAAGCACAGCACATTTAAATATATCGTATAGAAACTTTGATCATTTAGACCCTGTCTATTACCCTCTATAATATATATATATATATATATATATATATATATATATATACTCGGGTTTTTTTATTCAAAAGTAATAGACGAGTGAATTCAACGAGGTTGTTAGATAGTGCTCAATAAAAAGAGCTGATAGTACTTGTTTATTGTTATATAAACATGTTTACCTCCCGCTGCTACAAACAGCCACTTGTTTCAATCAAACAACAGATATCATCAGGCAGCGACTTAACTATTCAAATGTTCAATGAATAACCTAAATATTCATTGAACATTTGAATAGTCAAGTCGCTGCCTGATGATATCTGTTGTTTGATTGAAACAAATGGCTGTTTGTAGCAGCGGGATGTAAACATGTTTATATAAAAATAAACAAGTATATATATATATATATATATATATACATATATATATATATATATTTATATATATATATATATATATATATATCTCGGTTCAAAGGTAAAGTTTCCTATTTTAAAACTCCAAAAGTTGAAGAGCTACGAAAACAGTAGTTATACATAAAAACTCGCGCTCAAAAAATGTATATTTCTATGAAGTCGCCACCATTCTCAATGCTTATTTTACAGCAATAGCCGATGACCGTGTATGGCGTGGCGTCTGGAGATGGCTTAGTCATATATAAGTCGTCCCGATGTAAAGCCTCGTAGTTTTCGCGCTAAAGAATTGGAAGGGGTGCGAAAACGGGGTTGGTAACAGTAAAATGAGCGATCTTATTTGCCTAGAATGTATTTTCTTTATATACTCACCTCCAGTTTCAATGCACTCTTTAGGAATCCAATGGCTCCTCTGCTTCTTACGCGCGTGCATTATGTGGTTGTGTTCTTAAATTCTCACACCGTAAATATCGTCAACAGAGAAATACACACTTTTAGGAAAATAGGAGTGTCTCAATTCAGTTATGATAATGTAATATGTGATCCCCACTGATGAAACCGGACGGAATAAAGAAATAGCAAACATTAATTTTGGAACGGCGCCTGTACTTTTATAAATATGTATGTATGTATGTATGTATGTATATATATATATATATATATATATATATATATATATATATATATATATATATATATATATATTGCTCTAATGTTATATGCACTTTTACTTTTTATTGCTTCCATGCTACTGATTCGTCTACAATCGCTACTGTACAAAGTTCAACATCTTTTTCTCCGTAGGTGATCATCCATCCATTTAATTAAATAAGTGATAGTCGACATCGATACTTTCAATATATTTGAAATAATCGATTATGTTTCTTGTATTTTGAAATCGTATATGATGGATCACTCAAGTGATTACAACGTTCTACATAATTATTTTGAAGTGTAGCGATTTTTATTCA
Organism: Euprymna scolopes; assembly: GCF_053919585.1. Classification (NCBI taxonomy): domain Eukaryota; kingdom Metazoa; phylum Mollusca; class Cephalopoda; order Sepiida; family Sepiolidae; genus Euprymna; species Euprymna scolopes. The sequence continues at coordinate 68,896,269 of NC_136500.1, read as the reverse complement.
TCAAGACTTTCTAGAGAGTGTTATATAGTGCGTCCGATAAGGGCGTATGCCGGAGTTTGTCTATTGATCTTTTCGATGAGATTGGTGTATTTTCTGAGAAACATCTATACATTAATTAAAAGCAAACAATATATAAATAACACAAGTAATATCAGTACAAATAAAGTGAGAGCATGGTCCAAGTAAAAGAAAAAAAATTAAAAGCAAAAACCGCCAAGAAGAAAAAGGAGAGAGAGAAAGATACACATTATGGCTCGATCCTCTTGGTGATCGCTATACGATAAAACAAGACAAGCCAAGTACTAAATGTAAATCAGTTAAGCAATTTATATCCGTGTGTAATACCGGCACGTAGCGTAGAAAGAGGAAGCCTAAACATTGCTTGCCGCTAAGTGTTTAGTCGCGTCATTCCTCCGCGATTTTCTGTTCGACTCGATCGTACCTTGCCCAACTTCTCCTCTATTCTTTTCTCAAGAGATCCCTGCGAAACCAACTGCCCGTAACTGTACACCATCCCCAACTGTCACAAACCCAGGACCTCTGTAAACCCCTGAAACTGTTTCCAAACTCGTCACAACATTTCAAACTGACTGCAAACAACCCCCGTAACGCATTGAATTCTACAATTCGTTTTTTTTTTGTCTCAAATAATGCAACAGCTTGATTTAATATACTATTCAGCTTTCGTTGTCTTTCTTGGTGAACAACTTCGTCTCCGTTGTTCTGTCGATGAACCTATCGTCTCTTTATTTTATCACATTTCATTTTCCCTTTTTTGCCCACTTTCCAACATTAGGGGATGCGCAGAATGCGTAGCAGACATAATAAAAGTAAAACAAAAAACAAAAACAAAAAAATCGTGTTATTTCTTAAGGTGATAGAAATTCTCTTGTATTCAAGTTTTATTTTTTTTTTACAAAAGGGGCAATACATATCAAGGCCCGGAGGCCACTAGAGTATAAGAGTTAATGTATGTAATTAAATCATTGACTCAATAGCGTAGTTATCGCTAATAGTAGAACTTTGGTTTGATTAGATTATTTAAGAGGACTGTTATATAAGAATCTGTTTGTGTTGGACTTAACACGACAATATTGTGCTAAGTTGAAAAGCACACCAGCGCCATAGAGCTTTACAAGCAGCCAATTCTAAGAAAGAAGCTCTGTTCATAGAATCTTCGTTTTGGTGTCGGGGGAAATTTTCGATCGTAGATTTGACGAGACAATGTTTTTTGTAACAGATTCGCAAAGAGGATCATGGATTGGAGCTCAGTCGAACACTTACCATGAATATATTGATTCAGTCTTTTGAATCGCTTTTTGTGTGTAGAGGGGCCTATCACAAAATCGATAATCGAAACAGTCCGATTTAATAAAGGACAAACCAATTAGGACCAAAATATACACCCTTATTCAGCCTATCATCACAAATGCATGTAATAAATTTTATCACAACGCAAGCAGAGCCTTTTGATATGAAATCAACAATAAGTTATTTTATAAGACTGGGGTGCAGCCGAAATGAACGATACTGTATAGAGCACTACTGAACCAGGTCATTGCCTAATGCACTGTGAACTTTAATTCAAGCTATTATATAAAAATAATTTCATAGAATCAACTGTAGGTTATTTAAAGTAAAATGTAGACTACAATGTTGTGTAGTCTAACTCACAGTGGAGAGTCGTATTTCAATGTGTCACTGACTAGAGCAGGTAATCAGTCGATTTGATTGGAAAAATATGCGATTTTACCGATTTCAATGATAGGAATTAGAAGTGGGCGATTATCGTTTATCTTCTTTAATCCAAGTAACGTCGAGTTTCCCTGCTTACGTATATATATATATATATATATATATATATATATATATATATATATATATATATATATATATATATATATATATATATATATATATCTGTGTGTGTGTGCATATATATGTATATATATATATATTTATATGATTGGAATAAGGGAAATATTATTTCGACGAAAAAGATAAATAAAATAAGAACGAATTACATTAATGAACACGCAAACACATATGCATGCATACATACATACATACAACGCATACATACATGCATAAATATATATATGTGTGTGTGTGTGTGTGTGTGTGTTTGTCAGTGTCTGTCTGTGTCTGTGTCTGTCTCTCTCTCACTTTATGTATATAGTTGTATGTATATGCCTTCTCTGTGTTATGAGTAAGTGTATAAGTCTTCTCTGTGTTATGAGTAAGTTACTGGAATCAATATTAAATAGAGAAATAGTCAACCACCTCAGCAGAAACAACCTTCTTAGTGACACACAATATGGTTTCCGCTCTGCAAGATCTACTGCAGATGTGCTGACGGTTATATCCCACAGGATTAGTGAATCTCTTGACAAAGGCTTCCTTTCTAGGGCAATTGCTCTTGACATATCAAAGGCCTTTGACAAAGTATGGCATAAGGGTCTACTTCACAAGATTTCCAGCTACGGTATAACTGGAAATGTTTTCTCAATCATTAAATCATTTCTCTCCGATAGGCTCATAAGAGTAGTGGTAGATGGACAAAAATCGGAGGCCTTCAATATAAATGCTGGAGTCCCTCAGGGGTCAATCCTCGGCCCAACTCTCTTCCTGATCTACATCAATGACCTCCCTAAACACATACTTAAATCATTCGTTGACATCTATGCTGATGACACGACCATCTACGGCAACACATCAAAGGCTGTAAATGACGAAGTTCTCTCTGATTCTCTCTCCTCTGATCTCGAGCGCGTGGTTCAGTGGGGGAAGATGTGGCTAGTTACCTTTAATGCATCTAAAACCAAACTCCTATCCTTACATCATCAACGCTCTGATCCCCAGCTGGCATCAATTGTGATGGATGGCTCTCGTCTGGGTGAGGCCCCGTGTTTTGACAAGCTTCTGGGTTTGACCTTTACTCCTGATCTGAAATGGAACACGTACATCAAGTCTGTTGCCAAGGTCGCAGGAAAGATGGTGGGATCCTTCTACCGCTCCAGAAGATATCTCACTACTGATGCAATTCTCTATCTATATAAAAGCCAAGTACGGCCAAGGATGGAATACTGTTGCCATATCTGGGCAGGAGCTGCCAAAAACAGCCTATCATGCCTTGACAGAGTACAAAATAGACTTCGTGGTTTAGTGGGGGATGCCCTTTTCTCTACCCTGCAACCCCTCTCCCACAGAAGAGACGTTGCGAGCCTATCCTTGTTTTATCGTTATTTTCATGGCAGGTGCTCGTCTGAACTCCAATCTCTGGTCCCCCCTCGCCAAACTTTCACGAAAATCACCCGTCTAGCTGAATCCACTTTGAAAAATTTCCCCCACTCTATATCTGTGCCTAAATCAAAACGCGGATTTCATGAGCAAAGCTTCTTTCTTAGAACTGCACGCCTGTGGAACTCTGTTCCGTCTGCCTGCTTCCCTCCGGACTACAACTTGGATGTCTTTAAGTCTAATGTTAACAAATTCCTTATGAACCGCCCCCCCCTAATTAAACACTTCATAAAATCTCCTCACTAACGTGATGTACTTGCAATAACCCTTATCCCTGAGTGGCTTCCGGGCCTTGATAAGTGGTGATCACTGTGTAAAAAAAAAATATATATAGAATTTATATATATATGCATATATATATATATACATACAACCACGCACCCACGCATATATATATATATATGTATATATGTGTAAATTGCATTTGTTAACAAATAATTTTGACATTAATCTCATTGAGATAATGAAACAAAGTGTCTTTATCTCAAAGAAAACAAAAAACTCAATGTGTCCTGAGGTAGTAAAACAAAACGTAATATATACACAGGTATAAAATGAATAATAAAATGATAAAGATGAAACCACTTCACCCATTTCATTTAATTTAATTCTATTAAAACGTCTTTTACTTCATATATATTTTTCATATTCATATTAATCAGGGATGCATTTTTATTCATGCTTATTCTCTGATGAAAAGGGTTTATCCTCGAAACTTTGTGCGTTATAAAATTTGCTTTTTATATCTTGTAATTCTTTCCATTTTTATCATGTTTCCTGTTTTTTCTCTCTCCCCTCACTCTCTCTATCTTTTTTGTCTGTCTGTCTATCTGTCTGTCTGTCTCTCCTCTCTCTCGCTCTCTCTCTCTCTCTCTCTGCATATATATATATATATATATATATATATATATATATATATATATATATATATATATAAATATATATATATATATAACACCTTATTCCCGGAGTTACTAAAGAAAATATAAGTTTGCCGATTGCATGGTGATGATTACTTGTAATTTGAATTTCTTTGGATTGGGATACACAGCTTCATTATTAGATGTGTGTTATGTACAGTCTAATTAAACAAATGTTTCAAGTCAAATGAACAAATCACTTTCCAATTATCCTTCTTAACCTTCAAGCAAACCCTTATTATTTTATTAACAAAAAAAAGCTTTATAAGTAGAAACTATTTATTTCTTATGATAGGTGTGCTTTGAGAATTCCATCGACTAAATTGTGTGCCGCCATGTTAAAAAGTTGGCAACCACTAGATCCTGCGAAGCTTATTTTCCTAAAACATGTAAAACGTTTCAGGATATATAAATTCAACGGAACAAAATACTACAAAATGTCGGATTTAAAATCTAATTATATATGCAAAGTTCCTCGGTTCATCTTAACCTCATTCGACGTAAAATTTTAACTAAGCTGAGAGCGGTAACAATTAAATCAGTCTTTTTCGATTATCAGATTAGAAGCACAGCATTCCAATGCAAATACAGTTGACAAAAGCATAACATTTTACAGAAAAAATAAATAAAACTAAGAGAAGACAAATGCAAAAAAAAAACATAAACACAAAAAAGATAAATCGAATTGGACATAAAAGCTTCACTTTCTAAATGTTTTTAACCAAATTTTCCCAGAAATAACGTAAGACGTGATTTAAATCGAAACTCATACAAACATGTTAATGAGAACCGATATTGTTCAGATGTCGCCATTAAATCGGCTTTTTTGTCTATTTTCCTTCAGTCGAAATCAATGCGCGTTCCTGGGACTAACACTTACATCCTATGTAACATACTGTTGTATTGTGTCCACCCCCACGGATAATAATAAACGCTTCCACTAGAAGAATATGCCTATTTGGATTAGTACACAACTTATTCACTAGTCTCGTGCACTTAGCAGTCGGACTGACGTATAACCACACTCATCATTTCTTGTATTTACTTTTCTGTTCAATATATTTGTTTTCACGAATTACCGAGTTCTGGATTTATTTCGGACCCTCACCTATCGAGCACCCTACTACCGTGTTGTTTGTCTTTATCGTTTCAGGACCAGGGCTTATCTTCTTTAATAAAATATCTACCTAAGAACTGTCACTTGACGAGAAGGTGCACTGTTTCTGCGTATAAGCCAGTTTAAAGTATTTGTTTATGTAAACCTAACAGATGTGTAAGAGAATCTGACATAGCTAGGTAAATATTGGTCTCTTTGTTTGAATTTGAAACCAATGGTACCGATGTTGTTTTGATCACCTGTGACACATATTCAAGTGGTATTCTGCCTATTACATGAACTGAGGGCTATGACTCTTCAGCTCCTTCTCTCGAGGCTTTCATGAATTCGTTGTTGCTCATCAATCAGAACCCAGTTCACGCCTTTTCTCGAAAGTGTCTGATGTAATGCTATAGCCTTCGTTGCAGCTGTACGCACAGTACATTGCGGTTGCTTTCTGTCCGTGGAGTGCATATATTGAACCTAAAGAAATCTTCTGCTCTGCACAACGAGATATGAACCTATGAAGAGATTCCTGATTGCTTTCGTTTTTCATTAGTCAACTGCTTTCCATGACCTCATGGTATCCTTCTCCGGGGTTGAAATGGCTTCAAGACCCTGCCCAAGGATCTGACACAGACTAGCGGAGGGAAGGAGGCGCCTTAGTCTTCTTTTATAAGAAGACTTGTACCGCCACCTTATAAAGTGCCTTTTATTTGCAAATGGTCACCCATCTGATACTGGCCAGGCTCATCGCCCCTTCACTTCGGTGATCTTGCGGGCACCTGTCGGTCTACGTGATTATGACGTATATGTGACACGTATGAATAAATATGACTCCGTTACTTTTTGCAATTTTTTTTAAGTGATTATTATTGTGGATTTTTCTGGTAGTCATTTCTTAGTTTAGCTTGATTCAATCTTAATAATTCATCCCATTCAGTGGAATTTCTGGCCAAATATTCTTATGTGAATTAACATCAATAGGATACTGTGCATCATTTCTTGCATAAAATAGTACAAAGCCATATCAAGCAATTCTTGTTTGAGCTCAAATATTATGTTATTTGAAATGCTTTCTTGAGTCGTAAGCCATGTTTAGTGTCAGAAGAATCTCCGATGGGTTGTTATTCTATACAAGTCCCGGATATGACGAATTCTCAGTGGTCAGCTGCTATGTACAGGTTCCGAACTTTATAATTTCGCAACATATAATTGTTCTCGCGAAATAAGAAATATGTGCCAGGTTGCTAAAAAGCTTAATTTTATGGAGCAATTCTGGTTGATTGGTTGATAGTAGAGCGTGAATTAACTTGATTCGTCAGTTTCTAGGAGCAGCGTTAGAAATAGGATCTTCCAACTCTGAGGAACTATACTCCCATTACTCGTGGGCGGAATGAGTCTCCTTGTGGATTCGGCGGTTTGGAGACTGGGCAGAGTACTCGTAAAGGATCCATTCTTTGCACTCAACCCGGCAGGTGCGGGGTTAGGAACTGGCCATGTACCTGTCAGATTGAGGTTCACCGCCTGGGTATTACTCAGGAGGTCCACCCTCCAAGCCCTTTCCACCCGGCTTTCGAATGAGGCAAGTTTATTGCTTGTCATCTGAGGCGCCCTGATCGGGAAATGCCGATGGGGATACTCAAGCATTTTTTGTTACTACAAATGTGCCCCTCATTCGATGGAGCTTGCTTAGACCCCCACTTTCTGACCTTTTGCCACACTTTGCTGAGGCGGGAAGCAAACAAATATCTACACCATTTATGAGTCAAAAATATTGCAACATGGATGTTTTATTTGTATGTCAAATTGCCTTGATGAAGTCTGTACAGACGGGCCGAATAGTGTCTAATAGGCATTCTACCTCTCTTTGGGTTATACCACACAAAAGTTATTTCATATGTCAGCGTTATGAATATACCGTCAAACAGACAAGACCTAAACAAAATATTTCAAAATTAGCTAGCTATACCAGGTGTTTTCCATTAGTTTGGTTGCAATTTGCAGTTTTTGACGTTTTGTCAAATATTATTAACTTTGTCCGAATCATGTAGAAATAAACCTGTATTCATGAAAATGGATTTTTCTAAGATAGTGGCCATTTGTAAAATAATTCTTTCTCTTGCCTTGGGGCGGCATTCTCCTCGAATCGGTTAAGCTCCTTCCAATGAATTCATCGCATCTTGCACGAAAGCTGACCAAATTCGGCGATCCATCACCAACGCTGACACTATCAACAACCAATTACCGTTCCAACGGTGAACTCCATAGAATGCCGGACCTAGAAGCGGTTAGGTATCTTGCTTGACGATTATTAGCCACCTTTTAAGGTGGCCGCCGCATCGCTTCTTCGAAGGCAAAGAATTTTCCCGAACGAATTAACTCGAATTCAATTTATTCTACGTGTAGATCTACTTGAGGCTGGACAAAATTTGAGAAAAGCTATCGCCCGAAGATAAGAAGATAGCAATGAAATATTATTTGAATTACATTCAACAAGGGTACATATTTCGAAACAACACCGCTGGAAATATTGAATGAGAAGGTGAAGATGTGCCAAGGTATTGGGTGCTTTATATGTGAATTTACCAGTTTCAATCTTCGAGTTAGAAGGGATTGGGCTATTATCAAGAATGGGGTAAGTTACTAAATCATGGCGCAGGTCTATTGCAATAATTAAAATTCTGAGCATGCATTAATTTTAGTTGTTAAATATTATTATATAAGGAATCTTCTCATGTTAAAATATATAGAGAAATATACATTTTAAATATGTAAGTATAAGATATAGAATAATAAAATATTGAAAAATATTTATCATATTCGACCATATTGGATAACTTTATCTTAATATTTGTGTGGCACTATATCTTAGTGCTCCGATTTTGGTGGTTGTTAGCACCCTCCCTATACATGGCCGTGATTTAACCGTAGGCGGAGGGATACAGAGAAATGCATCCCATAATTCCCTTCCTTTTTTTCTTTGTTTTTTCGTCCGAATAGCATGGGATAAACACGTGTTATTTTCTCTTCCTCTCCTCTCCCTCAACACTAGTAAGTTAGTTTTGAAACGGTAATGGTGAAAATCAATTGTATGATCGATAAATTGTATGTAAATATTGTAATATTTCCTTGTAAAAAAATTAATAGTTATATTTCTCATGTATTACTATTGTTTCGCGTGTCGTTTTTTTTGTTTGTGTTTCTGCCATAAATGTCTTAAGTTGAATGAAGCAGCCATGAGGACAAGGAAGGTTCCAGCCAGAATGCCATCAGGGATCAAGACGTGTTCCTGGAAGCAGAAGGAGCCACACACTTGCAGCCAACATCATACGTATGCTCTTCCTCTTGATAGTCAGACCCTAATGATTGGCCCATCTCCACATCATCATGGGACCGTTTCTAAGACAATTAGTGTAACTCGTGGGTCGGTCACACATTAGTGACCGGTTGATAGTGTTACATTTGCATATTTAATAAAATGTTTATTTCTCAAAACAACATTTGTATTATTCATTAGATTTTAACTCAAAAGGATCCCTTATATAATAATATTAAACAACAACAACAATTCCAAGCATACATATGATTTTTCTGGCAATATATTCACACGGTGATTTAATAATTTGCCCAATAATGAACATTTAATATGGGAAAGTGATTAAAAATTAATGGTTTGGGTCAGACTGTTTTGATTGAATATAAAATACCCATGGATGAGTACACGTGGATGCGATACATCAATACATGCGTTATGCATTATTACAAATAGGAAATGCATGCCATTTTGTATGGCGTCGTAGAGGTCAGTCTCTACTGCAGTGTGTAAAGAGATCAGCATGCAGCTATGTTGCAAGTAAAAATGCATGGTATTAGCATTTCACAGTTTTATAGTCATGGGTGTACGTGAATGCTATGTTGTCTGTGATTCTATAATTTCCAATTGCAGTAAGTTGTTTCATAATTATATTAAATAGTTTAATTATTATAGTAAGTAAAATTAATTATTATAGTAAGTAGATGACTCTTGATGTAAAATAAAAGTAGTTAGAAAACTAAGCAGTGAAAGAAAGATTAAGGCCAGGGTATAGGAAACTGCCATTATAATACAGGATTCTCACTCAGGTTCACAATTAGCGTCGCATCAGGAAACAATTAAAAAGGAAAATTATTTCCGCATCAAATGTTTTCACAAATTTTTTTTTTACTAAACCTTTATAAAATCACGCGTTTTAAATTGCTAACGAAGATAAAAAAATTCCATAATTGAAAGAAAATTTGCAAATTTTTAGAAAACGGAAGCAAATGTTAAAATCTGCGATAAAGTCATTTACTGATCGGACGTGTGTGAAAGGGAGTAGGTAGAAAAAGAATAATCGCATGTGTATGAATACGCCGACCGAATTACAATTCGACATAGGACAAGATATTGCGCGTACGTAAAGACTAAAATAGAGCTCTTACATGACTACTGCAAGCCCAATATATAAGAGTCCACTATATGTCGCCACTTAGTAGAGGCTTGAAGAGTAGGAGCCCGCGTTCATCGTTTATTAAGCCAGATAAGTAAGTCATATCGTTATCGCATTTAAAGTAATTTTTACACGCAGCTATGGAATCCCCCTCTAGATTATTTCACAACAGATGGTAATTAAAATATTCAAAGCAAACGAGGGATTGATTAAGGTAAATTTCCAATTTCGTTAACCGACCCTATATATATGTTATATTTAGGAGTCTTATTAAAATAGAGTCTTAGAGAGAGTTTTATTAAGAGGGATGTTGTGTAAGAGAGATTGTTGTAAGAGAGAGATGTTCGTGTTATGATGATTCATATATATATTAAAAATGTTCATACTTAGAAGTGTTGATATGAGATGTAGAGTTCACATTGTCGATATGTAATGTCCAGACGTGTATGTAAAGACATTTTAAACCACATGATATACATAAGACATATATAACAATTTTCACTTTACCTTTTGGTAGAATTACAACACAAAGACGATGTTTATGGAAAACACATGATGGGTTTATTTCTTCTCACGGCCGGCCGTGGTTTTCTGAGTCAAGAATTCAAAGCTTCACATTCTAAGTTTCAAAAGTGACTGTCTCGCTTCTAGACGTTCGAATGTCCATGTCTGGACTGTCGTCTGTCGTCCTCAGACTCTCTCTCCGTCTCCCCCCAGTTTCTCCTCAAGTTTCTAACTATATCTAGAACTTTCCATTTTCCATGACGTCATACACATGTTAAAACATGTGTCTTCTTTCACGTGTTCTGGACATGCGTGTCCAAAACTTTTTCCTTTGTTTACAAAAGGAATTTTAACCTTTATTCCAAGTAACCTATATTTCCAATATGTTAAAAAATGTTTATTAAATTATTCTATAGTTGCATTTCTCAATTGAATTTTTCATAACAGAATTGACAACGCACATTCTTTTCTTGAAATTATTTTATCTCTAAGCTAAACAATGGTTTATTTACATTCCATTTTCTAATTCTCTCTCGTAATCTATTTCTAAACCTAATTTATGAGGTTCGAATTTCGTCTATTGTATTTCATTTTCATTTTAACTAAATCTCTATTTTTATACTTACATGAAAAGGGGACAGCCCTTATCATGTAACATATATATATATATATATATATATATATATATATATATATATAAACACGGACGTACACCCCATATATATATATATATATATATATATATATATAATTATAAATAATTATTGTTTTCTACTACCAATAATACAATCGGATCGATGCATAAAATGAATTAGAGTTAAAACAATGTATCAATTCAACCTCATAGACAGCAAAACAAAAAAAAAAAATTGTTTCATGTTTCATATGATATTTAAAGATACGGAATGCATATTTAATAAATCTGGGTCAAAATCACAATATCATATGCGTGTAGATAGTATAATGGTTGCACTAATAACAACACTCACCTAATCGTTTACAAAAACACTCTATTATCTCCAACCTCATTTATATATGAGCCTTAATCTAAACACAGATTTCATGAACAAAACTTCTCCCATAGAACTTGCCGCGTGGTTAACACTATTCCACTGGTGTGCTCCCCAGTTACTATCATATATATATATATATATATATATATATATATATATATATATATATATATATATATATATATATATCCCTTGAAAAAAAATTGGTATTATAGTAAATTCGAGAGAGTGGATGCAGTGATTTCAGGTGATTAAATGACTTACTGACTAGATGGGTTTTTTTAACGAATGATAAAAAGTAATTTTTTGTATAGTTTCAAATGTTAAAAACTTCAAAGACTATATATATATATATATATATATATATATATATATAATTACTTTAATACCTACACTGTTCTAGAATCATCAGTGCAGGAAGGATTGATTACCGCTGGTCGTGGGATTCGAACCCCGCAACAAAGCTATTTCTGTCTCCAATAGCAAAGAAACAAACAACAAATCACCGTCAACCATTACCATATTTAAGTGAAATTAAAAGTTTATAAAATCAGAAACGTTAATACAAGAATATTTTTCAGCGATCGAGCGGCATTTTATATTTCAACAGATAGTGCTCAACTGCGAAGAAAACTACTTCTTAAAAGGGTCGGAAATAATTATAATTATAAATAATTATAATTATTTATAATTATAATTATAAATAAGTATAATTATAAATAATTATAATTATAAATAATTATATTTAATGCCTAAAGAGACTAGTGTCCAATCAGTCAGGAACCATCAGTTCAGAAGGTACCACAAATTATGTATGAGTCGACCTATTATTTATGTATAATTCAATCCGAGATTGCAACTGGTGGTTGGATTCGAACTTCGCATTGGAGCCATCTCTGTGCCTATCAGCAAGGTACAAACTACATTCACATCAATGTCTACGTAAAATTATTTTGTTCGTTCTAAGATATATTTACTTTTCTGATCACTTTTTTACAATATAAACTAAGAGATTATTAAACATAATAATAACAACAACAATAATAATAATAACAATAATAATAATAACACCAATAATAATAACAACGAAAATAATAATAATAACAACAATAATAAAACAACAGTAATAATAACAATAATAATAATAACAACAACAACAATAATAATAAGAAGAACAACAGCAACAATAATAATAATAATAATAATAATAATAATAATAATAATAATAATAATAATAATAATAATATCATTATATTAATAATATAAAATATTAAAAAGAATTCAAAAACTGTTGAAATACATGAAAAATATTTCATCAGATATCTGCATAGGTTTTACATTTTACGGTGATTATTCATCTACGTTTTGTAAAAAAAATGGCGTCTTAATTAACACGAATATATATAGGAAAATACTGATATAAATAAAATATTTTCTGTGAAATTTTTTTCATATATACTCCAACGGATACACCCCTGACCAGCAACCGCCAAAACTCAGCTCAGTATTAGAATGTTTTTCATTATTTCTAATATCTTTCATTTTATGTTTTTTTAAATCTATTATTTTTGTTTTAATAATACAAATTGATCTGTATCGAAAAAATACGCACACGCACACAGTTACGCACATATACACACATATATAATTCTAATTCAGAGAAATCTAAGATAGTTTTTGAGAACTTCCAAAAGTAGTGTCAGATGTATTTGTTTTGGGGGGATTTTTTGCACGTATTTGTAAATAGAGTTTTCGTTTCTTTTTTTTTTAACTTAGAGTTCTTCTCATCTTTCTTAAGCAGCTTTCTTCTTTTTATTTGCTTTTGAAATACTGTGTCGGTTTTCATTGTTATTCGATCGCCTCTGACAAGCAGACAGATAGATTTAAGAGGATAGTTACATTATTAGTTAGGAATCCTTGGTTCGCATATTATAATGAGGGAAAAGATATAGGCATTCATAAAAACATAGATATGAAAATAAAAATAAAAATCCAACATAAAAAGTTATAAATGTAGACTTATTTTTGTTTTTTTAGTCTTTGGAATACAAACGAAATTAGCCTAACGAATCCTCAGGAAAATAAAACGCGGAAAATTCTTTGTAACTTAAATACCATATATATTTAAAAAAATATACCTTAATCTACTGACTTATTGAGCATTATAGAAGTAAATACTAATGGTTAATAAAATTTGACGAAGATACATGAAATACTGTATATATATATACATATATATATATATATGTATATACAGATATATATATATGTGTGTGTGTGTGTGTGTGTATTGTTTGTACGAGAGGAAAATATAAGGATAATAGAAAAATATATACGGGTTTTATAGATTTATTAGTCATTCAAAAACAAGATAATGCAATACAAATTTGGCTGTTACTATCTAAGAAGAGTGCTGCATCTATACTATAAGGGAATGCTCGATTAGGGTGCAGTCCTGACTTGAAGGAGAACGGGAGAGAAAATTAATCTCAGATTGTACACATTTATGAAGAATGTAGAAACTATGCATAAATAAAATTCAGCATAATAGTAAATGAAACAAATCATCTACAAAGCAAACATAAAAAAATGAATAAGTAATAAATTAACACTCGGGGTTATGAAAGTTATTTATGCGTAGCATAAATATATCCAATCTCCACCTGTATTGGGCTTTTTTATTATATAAAAATGTCTATATTTAAAGGATATTTATATATATTTGGAACCCCATTATATATATATATATATATATATATATTTTTTTTTTTTTTTTCGGTGTTATTAAATTCCGAATTTTCGCCAATAAACCTGGCTTTATAAAGGCGATTTTATGATTTAAAATATTGAAAAATATTTTTTAAAATTAAGAATAGATTTTCTTTAATGATTCCAAACATTTTAGAAAACATTTTCTTTAATGATTTAAAAAAGATTTTAGTAAACATTTTCTTTAATGATTTAAAAAAAAAATTAAAAAGATATTTTTTATGATTTAAAAAAGATTTTAAAAAGATTTTCTTTAATAATTTTTTAAGATTTAGAAAAGATTTTCTTTAATGACTCAAAAAAGGTTTTTAAAAAGATTTTCTTTAATGATTTAAAAAGATTTTAGAGAAAAACTTTTTTAATGATTTAAAAAAAATTAGAAAACATTTTTTAATGATTTAAAAAAATATAGAAAACATTTTTTAATGATTAAAAAAAATATAGAAAACATTTTTTAATGATTTAAAAAAAAAATAGAAAACATTTTTTAATGATTTAAAAAAAATTTGAAAACATTTTTTAATGATTAAAAAAATATAGAAAACATTTTTTAATGATTTAAAAAATTTCGAAAACTTTTTTAATGATTTAAAAAAAATTAGAAAACTTTTTTTATGGTTTAAAATTTTTAGAAAACTTTTTTAATAATTTAAAAAAAAATTAGAAAACATTTTTTAATGATTTAAAAAATAAGTAAATAATAAATGATTTTATTATTTCACAACATTTTAAGGTTTTCAAATTTTCTTATTTGAATTCATAAAATATGTTTTCTAAAATGTGCGACTTTACATTGCGTATATCTGTGTCTATGTCTATGTCTTTATCTATCTATCTATATATATATATATATATATATATATATATATATATATATGTGTGTGTGTGTGTGTGTGTGTGTGTGTCTACGTTTGTAGAGTAAATGGTCAATTGCATATTATAATACAGAATATCAATGGGTGAACGACCTAAGTCCTTGGGCTTATTTCAACGTAGCTCTAACCGACTGCTTTCGTGTCCTTGTAAGTAAAGCGCTTAATGTTATTTTCATCCGCTCTTGTTTCACGTTGAATATTTAGGCTGCTGTAATATATAGCATGGTTTTCATTGTGCTTCCTTCCTTGCTCTCATTCATTATATATATATATATATATATATATATATTGCGTGAATGAATATGTGCATATGTATGTGTGTGTGCATATATGTATGTATATCTATAGTTCTATCTATCTCTCTGTATATGTGCGTCTGTGTAGAAATATCACTGCAATCATAATGAATAAACTTTGAATAAGTTTCATATGTCACACACACACACACACACACACACATATATACATGTGTGTGTGTGTGTGTGTGTGTTTATCCCTCTGTTCAAATGTTTTAAAATATTATTAGGTAATGATTATAATGACAATAATAAAAACCCTTGAATGCGGAGAATAATACAAGAAGATAATATAACGAATAAGTGTTACAGGAAAGGAAGAACATTGAAGCTGCATATCTACAAGTTTTACACTTCCATCATAATAATGGCAATGATAATAAAGATTTGAAGAAGAAATGAAAAACTAGAAGCCTAAAAATCGCCAGATTTTTTGGAATGGCTGAAACGCATTCAGATCACATGCGTGTAACCAATGCTAAATATGTACTTTCTGCTGTTTTCTTCATTTCTTTATTCGTGATCTCAAGCTGTCATATACCCATTTGTTCTGTCACAATTAGTTTACTTAATAAATTCTCTCGCTTTGTTTTTCTCCAATCTTGTTATTTTTCTTGGTGCGGTAATCGTGACCGGCGTCTATTGGTAATAGTTGAGGTAGTGTTCCTAACACGTAAACATCAAACGAATCCATGGCATTTTTAATAAACAGAGAAAAAAAAAACGACACGGAAGCGTATTTTTTGCATAAAGGAAATATTGATTCAGTCAGGTCTATAGTTTTATCAGATTGATGGTAAAATAATGTCGTTCTTTTACATGAAGTTGAAACTTAAAAAAAACGACATTATTTTTGCACCAACCTTAAAAATAATAAAAGAGAAAGAGGGAATTAGAGACGTTCATGCAATTGCTTCATATAATTCCTAAAATTACATAATATTTTAATACTATCAGGGATACCTGCCGTTGCCGGGTTCCACAAATAATAAATAGAAGAAATGATGTTCCGTTTCGAAACACCTGCTATAGTGAGCACGTATTCATTACAATATGTTAATTCCATCGTGAGCAACTTTAGTAGATTTTTTCTTGTAAATCCTGCGACATGTCTTTATAAGAATAATGTCATTTCTGCTTTCAGCAAACTCGTTTCCGTTTCCGTATTACGTAATGTCTCCTCCATTGTATACTTATCTCCGTTCTTAAATACATTTGAAATGCTTATACTCGCTAACAAGCTTTTGTTTTTAGGCGAATTCGATCGGCGTCAATTAAAATCTTTCGCTGATCTATATTTGCTCAGTTGAACCTATCACACCCGGAATGATGCTTTGTTTTGTGAAAATAACTCTAAACTAGTTAAAAAAGGGAAAAAGCTAAGTTGGATCCATGATAAGTATTCATCAAGGACACCACCATGGTTAATTCACGTAAAAAGTCATCAGTCTAAATTTACTACTATGCCATATTTACATATTAGACACGGTTTAAGTTTATACCTTATATATATATATATATATATATATATTTATATATATATATATATATATGTATATGTATATACATATATATATATATATATATATATATATATTAAAAATATAAAGCTCCTTATAATAATGTTCATTAATAATAATAATAATAATAATAATAATGATAATAATAATAATAATAATAATAATAATAATAATAATAATAATAATAATAATAATAATAATAATAATCTGGCTCAAAAGTAATACAAAAACAGGCAGTACCAAGGGCGGTGCACTGGGAATTGTGCAAACGACTGCATTTTAAGCGTACAGACAAATGGTACAAGCATAAACCCGCAACAGCACTCGAAGACGAGAACCACAAAATCCTATGGGAGATGGACATACAGAAGGACAAACTAATCCAAGCAAGAAGACCAGATGTCATAATAATTAACACGAAAGAAAAATCCTATCAAATCGTAGACTTTGCTGTCTCAGCTGACCACAAGGTGAGTATGAAAGAAAAGGAGAAACGAAGCAAATACACAGAGCTAGCCAGAGAGTTAAAAGGGATTTGGATGATGAAGAAAATCAAAATAGTACCGATAATAGTAAGAGCACTAGGAACAATTCCGAAAAACTTCGAAAAAAGAATGTCAGAAATTGGAATCAGAGGACCAACTGCAAAAGTACAACGACTAACGATAATGAAAACGACTGAAATATTAAGGAAAAAACTTGAATGCAGGAATAATACAAGAAGACAATATAACGAATAAGCTTTACAGGGAATGAATAACACCGAAGCTGAATATCTACAAGTTCTACACCTCCATCATGCATCTTCCCATACTTTCAGCACCGTCCCTCCCAATAAAAAAGTGACACCAAAGAACTGAGAGGGGTCAAGGGGGACTGAAAGACCGAGGAGAGAGCGCCAGCCAGACCTCGGTTGTGCAAGCGCAAAGAAAACTGGGACTTTGGGGAGGGTTAGTGCCACTCAAATTCCAGTATAAACAAATGGCCACTGCCGGCGAGAAATCAATGGTAAGCGGCTGTTGCGATGATGCAAATTAATTTGCAAATGCTATCGAAGGAGGTGGAGAGAGCTGGACGTCTGGGAGATTGTTGTCACTCAGCTTCCAGAGAACACCACAGGTTTCTAATCAGATCGTTTGTTGACTTGTGTGAAAGCTCCATGTGAGCCAATAATAATAATAATAATAATAATAATAATAATAATAATAACAATAATAATAATATGTGTATACGCATGAAACATCAAAATAGTTAAAGCAGATATATATATATATATATATATATATATATATATATATATATATATATATATATATATATATATATATATATATATATATATATACTAGACGGCCCGTGACGTGATCCGTTTGGTCAGTATGTGATATTAGCTAAGGAATTTATGTATGAGCGCGACACTTGTGAGGTAAAGAAAATAGTTTTTGGTGACACAACAGAAACATTTCTATGAATGTACATTAAAATGAAAAAAAAAGAATATAGATAGATTTCAATGAGTCGTTCTGTTTATATTTGTTTATTAAAAAAAAACTTACAACCACTGAATTATAAGTGGTTGGCCATACGTATAGGTATATGTGCACCGACCAGATGCCATAATACTTAAAGTTAATTTCAAATTTTTATATATCTTTTAATTTAAACGCGAAATAAAAAAAATATGTTACAACACCCGTTACAAAGTCATTTGAGTTTTATAACTATATAGATACAATGCTAGTTATACTTCATTTATATATATATATATATATATATATATATATATATATATATATATATATAACCGGCTACAAAAACAAAAATATCAGGCTCATTCAGTCTTCGACACACTATGGATACCCATGAAGAGGTGCCTGCGCGTGAAATTGTTGTGGCAGGTGGTGCGCACACCTCTCCTGAGTCGATATTGGTAAATACTAGTGGAAAGTAGAGCGCATGTACAGGAGGACGAAACAAATGTGAAGATAGGCGGGGAGCACATACAGCGCCTAGTCAAATAGTCACCCGTCTGTTAGTAAGCAGGCTCAACGTTGCTTAACTTCGGCGATCTGACGAGAACCGGTGTGTCAACGCGATTATGCGAAAGGAACCGTTTTACGGATCGAACTCAGTATATCTCTACCCTTGTGTGAATACAATGTTTACAAGCAGTACACTTGAACTAGAGACGTTAAATAAGGTTAATTGCATGTTGGAAACAGTCAGAATGCAGACTGAATTGTTATGTGTTGCGTGCATCTAGCGATAACAAAACACATAGACTAAAATAGAAAGTAAGAATCTCTTCAACATAGTAAAATACAAAAAGATAATATTCTAGTTACCTTATATCAATGGCATGCGATAGGCGCACTTATTATTTTCTAAATCTTAAACCTGTGTACACATCTCCATTTAGATTCAGTGTGAATGCTTCTAAACTAGGCACAGCCAAAAAATGGAAGAAAAATTAAGCTGTTTATTTTAAGGAATAAAAATCTATTAAAATCCATTATTCTTGAGTAACTTCGTTCCCTAGAACAGATACAAACCTACAGTTTATTATATGAAAAGCAAAGTAATATAAAACTTTTACTATTATATTAAATATATTTTTCAGAGGATACTGTTATTAGGAGAATGCATTATAGTAATCATTCTGGTGTTTCCTTAGCTTCTCCGTGTTAGCTGTATTTAACCCAGCATCGTTTGGGACACTAATTTCTTATAGGGTCGCATTTTTCCTGTGGACTTCAAAACACTATATAAGGTTTAACAGCTCCGATTTGTAGGTGCATAGCTGTAGTAATTGCATACTCAAGCAGATGGTGTACAATTTATTTCTAATTGTTCTTACTGATACGTTACCAAGACTTTCTACTATGCAGGCGTCTTTTAGAAGTCGAATCAAACTACAATAAAATCATTTATTGTGGAAAGGCTTACGTTGTATTTAAGCCTTGTTGACTCATCAGATATTTTCAAGTACTATGGCTGAATGACGAAATTCTTGAGAATCAGACAAAATCAAGTTTTTAATAAAATTGTGAATTCTAATAACTGGTTAAAGTCAAAGAAGAGACAAATTTACACTCATTACCCTTATCCTTGAGTGGCGTTCGGGCCTTGATAAGCGGTATCCCCAAGAAAAAAATCAGATCGGAAATGAGCCTCTTGTTATTTAATACTTTTAATTTGTACGCATTACTCCTCTCATGCATAAAGACTAACTGCTCCCTGACAATACTATCATTAAATTTCGGGCAAGTAAATTGCCTTCCTCAGACCTATAGCAATCTACTAGACTATCTTATTTGAACATTTACTACGGTTCGATAACGAAACAAAATAGCGTCAGTGTTTCGTCTAACACATTCTTGTACATAATAAAATAATACATTTCGTTTATCATTTCATATTTACATGTATGTTGTGTCGTTAAAATACGATGCACGCAGATAAGGTGATAGTGTAGCATAGTAGTGTGCATTGCTGCATAAGACATGTACGTGTACGTATATATATATATATATATATATATATATATATATATATATATATATATATATATACATCTCTATGCTATCGTTCAATGATTCTTTTAATGTCTCATTGTCTCTTATTTGTTTGCATTTTTCTGCTTATAGTTTCTTAAATTATATAAAAGATCATTTAAATAGTCAAGAAAATTACATAAGGGTGAAAAAATGAATAAACACTAACCACTCCCTTGCCCTAACGTTAGTAAAATCCAGGGCAATTTGATTCACTTTCCCAAATCCCTACCGGATTATGGAAACCACTTTTATAGATTTGCCGACACCATTCTCCAACGAAAAGTACAGTAACAAACAATTTTTCGTTTTATTAAGACATTCTTTAAAAAAAAAATAAATCTTCGCTTATATCATTTATATCTACATGTATTACATACTGAACGTATATTTTACTTAAATGAAGAGCAAACAAGTCTAAAACATTAAGAGCTCTTTATTGCTCCGCTTTCTTCGACGACGCTGAATGCTTCCTGTTAAATCAACATAGGTTATAAGTTTCTGCTCAACAAACAGTAAGAATAAAGACAGATTTTGCTAATTTTGAATTTGGTCTCTTCTTCTTCTTTTTCTTCTTCTTCTTCTTCTTCTTCTTCTGCCTATTCATCTTTTTCATTTCTTAATCGTCTTCCTAGGTTTTCATAAATTATATTGGGCGTTTATTAGAATGACCCCGAAAACAATATAGGAGTGATAAAAATAAAATATAATAAATAATTTTACCAAAAGCAAGCTAAACTACTCTAATGCTTTCCTGGATTAGTTTTATTGATTTGTTAAAAACTATTTATAACTATTTTTAGGCGTTCTAGAATTTAAAAAAAACAATAAGAGTATTAAGCCTGTCGAGCAAGGGAATTCATTAAATAACACAACGCATGTTAAAATATAATGTATAACAGTTATTTTGTCTGTCTGATTTTTTATCGATTGTCAAGGCTTGATTAGGGATCTATGGAAGCCACCTTATTTTTTTTTATTTCGTTCTAAAAAACGTATTCACGGAGGTAAACGAGTAAGTTTAGTTGTCTTTGGTAACATTTACCTGTTGTAGATTTATAATTTGAACACTTCTTTTGTTTGGTTGGCTATTCTGATACATACCCATTACATGTTATATTCTCCAGATATTTAATAAACAATTTAAGAAAAAAAAACATGTGACAACAATAATAATTATGGTAATATAATGGGGAAAAGACGATCAGTTGCTTCCATTGTACACTTGACCAGATAAAAGAATTCCCAGTTCGGTCGCCCAAATGTTTAATTTTGTGATTCATTAATACACCATCTGGCCTTGCGCGATCGCAAAATACGCTTAAATATGATATTACAATTAATGAAGATTTCGCATTTATCATTTAAGAGTAAATGCTGCATCGGTTATTATATTGTACACAATATATAGTAAGGAGTTATTCCTAGCAGATCGGTTGGCTGTTTTGTCGAGCCCGTTTTTCAGACAGACAGACAGATGGACAGACAGAAAGGGTTAATTATATATATATATATATATATATATATATATATATATATATATATATATATATATATATATATATATAAAGAGATTATTCATTAATTCTAATTATAAGCTAGTTTAAAATAGATATTAAAAAATCTATTTCAATTATCTAAATTTTTGCCTGAATATTATATTACTAGCATGGATACCTAGCGTTGCCCGAGTTGATATGAAGTTAGTTTTAACACGCCTGCTTTACTACGGATACTGAGCATTTTCATCGTGGGCAACGTCGATATCTCCACAAAAATGTCAAAAATAAAAGAACGGATAAAAACACAAAAATTTAAACCCCCTCCCCGAAATGTATGTGACAAACACCGCACCAGATATTTCGGCAGAAGAGATATGAAGAGAAGAAGCTATTTTCTGGATATTGGGCACTTTTTGCTGCCCGCGACCAAAAGTAATAAATAAATAAGTAAATAAATCAACTTTTATATCGATTAAAATAGCAGGGATTTCCCATGCGTCCGAAAAAAGAAAAAAAATGAATCGCGTTGTCCGGGCTCGAACATAAAACGCAAAAGAGGGGAAAAGGGCAAACAAATATGAACGAACTATCTTGCACAGAAGGCCTTGAGTCCTTATGGTGTCAGGATATTAAAAATAACCCTTTTAAATATAGTTTAACTTTGATACACGTGCGTGACTTTCGAAATGAGAGACGTGAAAAAGGGCCCCTTTTTTCAAACGTGGTTCAGTTAACCCCCGCAGAATATTTTTTTTCTAATTTCAACTTATTGGGCATCCGTGGCATTGATCTTTCATATGGTTCCAGTTTCGACCCAGTTGGACGAGGATGACAAAAGTTTTTAGCAGACATACAAACGCACACACAAAAATACGGACGACTTCCCTATATATATATATATATATATATATATATATATATATATATATATATATATATATATATTATACAATACAATTTCTATTCAGTCACTAAGATCACTACGTTTCAACGAAAAAATACATAGTCGGCAAACATCGAACCTCGACATACGCTACCTATCACAGACCATGCAAAAATGTTATGTCCTACAAGTACTTCGTTGAATTCTCAATTTTGAGACAGTATCAGTGCTGAACTAGGGATCTATAGTGACCGACATTTTTTATTTCTCTCTTAATCGACAGGCCTTACACTATTTTTGATTTAAAGTAAAACATTTCGGCGTAAGTTAAAAAACACAAACATGAAATAAAAAAGAACGATTTATGTTGATAAGAAAATAACGTAGTTTGCCTTCGGCAACAATTATTTGTTGTAATTTTCAAACCTCAATTTATTTCATAGGTATGCTAATAAAGCCGAATTATATTTTATATTGTCCAGATTTTTAATGAGATATTTAAGAATAAGAAATGCTAAAAATTACAGTTATTGTGTTATAGTTTGCAGGCATAGACGACTATTTCCTTTAATTTAATTCTTAATCTGATAAATTTCTATCTTTTCAAATCACTATTCTTTAATGATACTTATAAAATACTGGTGTTTTTTAATGAAACAAATTGGCAATAGAAATATAAATACGTCTACTTCAATTACCTATACTTTTAATTTTGTATATGTTACAGAATTTCCTTTATTTCATGAAATACAATTTTAAACAGAGTATATACAAATAAATTAAAGATTCTATTTTATATTTTTACATTATTCAATATTATAATATTGTATATTATACGCGTTTCTTCACTTCATAAAATCACCACTATTAATTTGCAAAACTAAAATTTATATTTTTTACATAGGCTTTAACACTTATCAAGGCGAAGAGGCGACTCGAGATTAAGGGTTAAAGAGTGTACAGTAGCAATTGGACAATATAGTAATCGTTAATAATGGAAATGCGGTAAATTTGTTAAATTATATGGAACAACTCATCAAAAATTTGTTTACGTTTGACTTGAAGACAACCCTATTGTAGTCAGCTAGAAACGGGGAAACGGACGACAACATTTCTGTCAAGTAAATCCTTTTTTGTCCACATATTAAACACTTTTTATTAATATGTGTGCTAACATTTTTTGCACGTACGGTAAGAAAAAAGTGGTATATTTTTGCAGTTATCAATTTGCAAATGTTAGTAAATAGATCAATCTTTGCTTGGGTAGCGTATTGAAAAAAAATTAATAAATAATAATCAGTCTTTGGTACCCCGCCTCACTGCCAGGCAACCATAATTACAAAATACAATGCTCAAGTTCGAAGTGGACACACGTCACACAGCAGCCATTAGTAAACATAAGAAAATCCCCAAGTATACATAATCCTCACGTACAAATCTGTTTCAGCATTTCACTATTCCAACAGAAAATGCAACTACAAAACAATTATGCGGACAGTAATATCTTTCTTCCGGATATGCGTACGTTTGTTCTGGTATGAGAATTCCGTCGATAACTTTCGTTTATTTTTTAACAATTTAAGAAATCGGACAAATCGTTCATTTATATCATCTTCCATGATTTTATTAAATAATATCTCTTTGTTTTAAAATGTTTCTAGCAGTTTAACTACAGTCAGTATATTACTGGATATAATATACTATAGTATATTAC